>NC_141914.1:17957851-18260881 GCF_057802395.1 Ceratotherium simum simum
TTCAATTTTTAAACAATTTTAAGTTTCCAGAAAATTTGAGAGTTTAGTACAAAGATATTTTTTCCCTGAGCCATTTGAGAATAAGTTACCAACACAGTGCTTCCTCATCCCTGAGTCCTTTATTGTGTATTTCCAAAAAAAGTCTTCTGCATAACCACACTACAGTCGTCAAAATCAGGAAGTAACATTGATACTTCACTCCTATGCTATTTCTACATCTTACTCAAGTTTCACCAATTACCCCAATAGTGGTTTTTATAGCAAAAAGATTGAGTTCAGAACATGAGTTGCATTTGGTGGTCTTGTCTCAAGTTTCCTTCAATCTGGAATGGTTCCTCAGTGTATCTTGGTTTGTGACCTTGACAATTCTGAAGATTACAGGCCAGCTATTTTGTAGAATGCCCCTCGATTTGGGCTTATCTACATTTCCTCTTGATGATGCGTATTACAGAAGTGAGGCCGTGCTCCTTTCACAGCATTGTATCAGGTGCCCATGATTTTGATTTGACCCATTATCGATGACGTTCACTTTGATCCTTGATTACAGCAGTGTCTTCCAGACTTTACTGCGTAGTTCCTCTTTTCCCTTCGTAATTAATGAGTCTTCACTGTGTGTGTGTTTGGGGTGGGGGAGGTGGGGGTCACTCTGAAACTATGTAAATATCTCCTTCCCCATTAAACTTTCAATTTCTTCATTCATTTATTTATATCAGTATGGACTCACCTATTTTATTCAACAATTTGTAATCTATTGCTATCATGATTCATTTTAACGTTCAAATTATCCCAGATTTGGCCAGCGATAGCCCTTTCAAGCTGGCTTCTATGTTCTTTTCCTATGTCTCTCTCAGTTTTCCAGCTCTCTCTTACATTTTGACACAATAAAATGTCACAGGTTTATTTTATACTTCCTGTGCCCTAGCCCTGGAACCAACCATTTCTCCAAGGACACTGGTTCCTGTTATTGGAAAATGGGATTTAGAAAGCAAGATCTAGGAAATAAGTGAGCTCACTATTTTGGGGGTGTTGCTGCTGTTAGTGGATAGTGCTAGGATATATATGTGTACACACACGTATATGTACATACATTCACTTCTATATGTATCTACTATCATCAGTCTATCTATATCTCTCTATCTATCTATATCTACTACCTCTATTTGTATCTGTCTATATTGAAAATTATGAGTTCACACCAACACCTCTGATTCCATCCTAACGCTATAGAGTTCATTATTTTTTCAATATTTCCACCTCCCTTCTCCGGCAATGAGAAACTTAACTCCCATTGTGCTTAATATATTTATTCACTTGATCAGTTCCTCTCGTGTTACTACTTCCCACTGCTGCTGCCACATTGTGACACTAAGCTTCAGGCCCTCTCACTTGCATGGATCCCTATGAATGCTGTGAGTTGCTGGGGGTTCTAGCATGTTCTTGATGCGGAGGAAAAGTCCGGTCATAATCAGGACAATTTTGCACGTAAGCATTTTTGGTAAATTGCCTGAAGAAATCTCAGAAGAAAATGACTTGGATCTCTAAGGCTCCTGTTATTTGTTGGGATTTATTTTTTTTCTCATTCTAGATAAATATTTACTTTAAGCAGCTAGTTTTTTTTTAACAAAAATTTTGTATTAAAATCCTCTAATGTAAGATGTACAATTTAGAGGCTATAGGAACCTCTAAACTGAATAAAATTTATGTACTCCAAATTCTACATATTTACTTTCAGCACCTACTTCTCCAATAAAAATTTTATGTTCTTTTTCTTAGAGAGGGTCCTGCAAATTGAATAAAGTTTAGGTACCCCAAATTCTGGATTTGCCTGCCTATCCTATATATTTTATGTGCATTATCTGATCTAATGCCCACAGTTAACCTTTGAGGGAAGAATTGTGATTGATGAAGACACTGAACCTCTGACAACCTAGGTCATTTGCTCAAAATCACACAGCTTGGAATCTGAAGCCAGCTTTTCTCATGTCAAGCCCACTGCTGTTTCTAATATACCATACTCCCTCATGGAATATAACCTTGATGTAACAATGGCTGGGGATTGAAGAGCCACTTCTTTAGGGAGTGGACAGTTTATATGCCTGTTGAAACGTGAGTAGGCAAAATGTCTTTGATTTTTCTCCACTAAGGCTGGCTAGTTTAGGTCCAGAGGCAGGAAGTGCCTGCAAAGTATACACATTAGTGTGGATACCTGAGGAGGAGTTGACAAACTACAGCCCACAAGCCAAATCTGGCCTGCCACCTGTTTTTTTTCCTGCATGTTTTCGTACAGGCTGCAAGCTAAGCTAAGAATAGCTTCTACATTTCTTAATTGTTAAGAAAAAATTTTTAAAGAACAATATTTTGTGACAAACAAAAATTACAAGAAATTCACATTTTAGTGTCCATAAAGTTTTATTGGGACACAGATATGCTCACAGATATGCTCATTCATGCAATAATACAGAATTGAGTGGTTGCAACAGAGATTGTATGGCTCACAAAGCATAAAATATATTTACTATTTGGTTCTTTCCAGAAAAAGCTTGCCAACCCCTGAACTGAAGTCACACACAGGCTTGCATTTGAGCCTTGGCTCCACCACGTACTACAGATCTTCCTTGACTTATGATAGAGTTTTGTCTTGATAAACTCATTGTAAGTTGAAAAGGCATTTAATACACCTAATCTACCGAACATCGTGGCTTAGCCTAGCTTAGGTTAAACATGCTCAGAACACTTACATTAGCCTACACTTGGACAAAATCATCTAGCACAAAGTCTATTTATAATAAAGTGTTGAACAACTGATGTAATTTACTGAAAGTGAAAGACCGAACGCTTGTCTGGGTACAGCATGGTTGTAAGTGTAGCAGTTGTTCACCCTCGTGATCACGTGGCTGACTGGGAGCTGTGGCTCACTGCCGCTGCCCGGCATCGTGAGAGAGCGTCGTACTGCATATCCTAGCCTGGGAAAACATCAAAATTCAAAATCTGAAGTACGGTTTCTACTGATTGCACATTGCTTTTGCATCATTGTAAAGTTGAAAAATCATAAGCTGAACCATTATTAGGTCGGGGACCGTCTGGAGTTGCATGATTATGAGCATTTTATCTAAGTCTTAAAGTCTTATTTTCCTCAGATATAAAGTGGGGATAACAATGGTGTCCACTTCAACAGGTTATTACAAGAATCGAATTTAGCATAAGAAGCCCTCTGTAAATGTTAGTGTTACAAGTATTTGGATGCTGAAAAAAGTACATTTCTTTATTTGTCCAAGACAAATTAAATGATAGTTCAACTCCTACATATCAGGATTGGCAGATAAACTTACCTCAATTATCTTGAGCAGGGGGAGAACTTCCATCTCCCTTAGAAAGAATACAAGAATCCCAGGGGCTCAGGAGCATCCCTAAAGAGGTTTCTGGTATGTGATCTCTGTTTGTGTCCTTGATCAAGCCCACCCAGCCTATCCCAAGGCTGGGAGCCCTGCTCATGACTCCCCCTCCACTGCTATCACAAGAGGCTGTGGGACCCTCACCACAGCTCCCATACCTGGGCCCCAGGTATCACAGCACTCTTCCCTGCCAAGGTTTGGCCACCTCTGGGGCACTGTGTGGCAGCAGAATGCAGGTCTGTTAGTGACACTTTTTAATCAGTCTATTCTTCCCAGACTTCTGAATCCAACTCTTTCCTCATATCAGCCAGTCCCTTCCTCTTTAACCCATGGAGCCTCCTTCTTCTCTGATACTTCAGTTCTCCATCTCCAAGAACCCCTAGTATACCAGGAATCTCATGCTCAGATGCCTCACAAGGCCATGCAGGTGAAAAAGCTGAGTGTAAGACAATAGGGCCAGGTGGGTACTGTGGCAAACTTGCCTCCTCTAATGGTAATAAGAGCTCCTCAGCTCCCACTGATGGTTGCCATTTAGGTCCAGTGTCTCCAGATGTTCTACTTGTTCAAGAGAAGCCCTAAATCTGGAAAGTTACATACAAATTTCCATTAAAAAAAATACATTGTTGAGGAAAACAGTCTGGAGGCCGAATCCTCTCTAAAGGTAACAAAATAATCCTAGTTTTTCTAAAAATAAATAAGGCTTCTTGCTCCTCGGAAGGTAGGGTGACCCCAGACCTAGCTACCTTCTTGGAAGGGAAAAAACACCTGTTATGCTTTCCACCTGAAACCAAGGAAATAAGATACAGTTAATTTCTCAAACAACATTATTTCGGCATATTGCTATTAATTCCTATTATTTTACTACCGATCATGTAAAAACAGTACATGACTGGCACATAGCACTCAATAAACGTTTTACTATTTTATTAAGGTTAATACCCTTCTCCACTCTATTTTGGAATTATGTCGAAGGAGTGGAGTCCCAGCGGGACACAAGGACTCTGTGTGCGCCTGCGTGGGCGCGTGTGCGTATGTATGTATGTGTGTGTATGAGAGTGTGTGGGGGGGCAGGTGGGCTGATCTATGACAGACACATTCGCAGAGCTCCAATTCCAGCTACGAAGAGGCTGAAGGTTGACCGGTAGCGTTACCGCCACCTGCTGCCCAGTTATCCAAACTGTCACTGCTCATAGCGGCGCCCGCAGTGGAGGGCAGCTCGCCGGGCTGCCCCTTCTGGGTTGCAAATCAATGTTTTGCCCCCAACACACACACTCTGCGGGCTGGCTCCATCACTGCCTGTCCCTTAGGTGGCCAAACCACGCTGTCTTTTAGATTCCTCCTGACCTAGCGACAGGCGTGACCCGTGCAGGTACCAGGGGAGGCGGACTAGGAGGAGGGCGAGCGGGCGCGGGGGCCGGTTCCGGGGGCGGCCGGGATGCGCAGACCACATGGGCCAAGACTGAGGGCAGCGAGCAGGAGCGTCGGAGAGACGCAGAGCTGCGGGGGTCCCAGCGGGCTCGCCCAGCTTTGCCTCTTTTCCTTCTCTAATCAGAGGCAGCATGACTCACTCCTTTGTTTCTGGAAAAGATATATCTGTATTAGCCCGGGGCGGAATTCACCCCTCCCGCACTCATCAGGAATCGCTTGCTTATTCGCTGCGCCCATCCGTGCCCGCCCGGGACGCGGGCAGAATCCTTACGTGGGCTGTCAGCCGCTGTGATGGGCGACACCGAAAGAGCAACCTTCCGAGCCCGCCTTCCTAGCACTCCCGGGTGTGCTTGACAGAGGCGCTCCCCTGCTGGCGCGCACCTCTGCCCTCTCGTGGCGGGTGCGAGCATGGCAGCAGAGCCCACACCACCGCCCACCCGCAGCTCCCCCAGCATCACTTCTGGGTGATTTTCAAAGGGAGCGTTTTAACGGCTCCGTTCAACTGCTAGGGATAGGAGATGTGGTTCTCAGGTTAATTACTGATGAATGAGAAGATGCTTGTGTGTGTGTGTGTGTGTGCGCGCGCGCGCGCGCGTGTTTGAAGGAGAGAGAGAGAAAGCAGGGGAGAACAACTCTAAAAGCATGTTTGTGACAGGATAATGGAGAGGAGAGGAAAGAATAGGAAAAATGAAGGAAATTAAGAAGCAAGAGAGGCAAAGTGACAATGATGAGGGAACAGAGTGACAGCAAAGGATGCAGAAAGAACGCAGGGAGCAACAGTTTGATGGGAAATGGGAGGGGAGGTATGCATGAAAGAGAGGGGAGGATTTGACATCCGTGAGAGGTAAAGTTTCATTCCGGTGAAGTGAACCTTGTGAACGTTTCAATATACCTCTCTCCTATTTTACATCCCATTTTGTTTGGCAGCTGCTAGAAATGAGTTTCCATTTTTCTGTCTTGTTTTAATATTCTCATGTCTCTCACATCACTGGATCACTAGAAGCAGAAGCACACATTGCCTGTGTCTGACAGAACCCCCGGTGCATGCGGCTTATTAACTCCCGCCTCGTGCGCCGCCATCAGCCACATTTGCTTTTGTTTTCTGATCCAGGTTTTAGCTCGCTCTGTCTCCGCTGACCTCTGTGGGCTAGCTTGTCCTTTGGGAAATAGACCAGTAGCTGCTCAGAATCCAAACGTATGTGACAAACATTCTCACAAAGGCTTCTGCCACCCACTCATCAACAAACAAAACGAAGCCCAATAGCAACAAATAGTCTCAAAAATGGGTTGTTTTAATCGTATCTGTAACTCCTAATCCCTTTCGTCTTCTCTAGAAGAACAAAAGGAGAGAATTTGTGCAAGGTCTGTGCCGGCTAGAGCTGGGGACAAGGAGTGAAGAGGTTGAAAGGGATTTTCCACGTCACAGTCCCAGTTACTATTTTGCCAACATTACTCAATCTTGTTCCAGATTTGGGGGAGGGGGTCACATTTCGAAAGCCTGGACAGGATGATAAAAACTGTTTTGGCAGGAGATAAATCATTGCATATGGACGTGGGCAATAATGCCCAAACTCATTCACCACAACAAATGGTTTCATGAAATGTTTTGGTCAACACAGCTTATTTACCCACACGAGGAGTGGTTGCCTATCTGAAAGATTGCATGGAGGGGATGGGCATCTCATGGGTCACTCAGAGGGAGCCTTCAGGGGAGTGGCCATCCTGGGCATTTCACCCTTATTCTGGGACACGCTGGGTCTATTCCAGGAATACAGTTTGGAGATAAACCATTTCTCATGGTGCTTAATGGATTGTGATGCAGATAAGCAATAGGAATTGCTATTCCTATTGAGAAATGCACTGGGCCCTCAAAATATGAAACCTTTCTGTAACATGGTTATTATCAAATGCGGAGAGTTATGTGATTCTTGTCTTAATAAGTTGTTGTGAGGTTCAAAGGTGATAATGTCGACATGCTTTGCAAACTCACAAGATGCTCCTCAGAGCCAAGGCAAGACAATGCTGCAGGGGAAAAGCAGGTTTGCAACAGGTTTTTCAGAATCAGTCAATGATGTATCCTCAAATCATTAAATAATTATTTAATTATCCCCCTAATATTCCACCATTTACCTTTTATTTCCTCAGTTTCCTTTTCACTCCTTTTTCATATCTCTTTCTGCATGAATCTGTTTAGCGCATTTTCTTATGATCCTCCGTTAGGGTTTCAGCCAAGTTTTGTACTTTAACTGGGTTTCATTGAAGCCGTGTCAAGTTTAGTCTACAGTAGTGGTCAATGAGTGCCTCTCAGTTCCAGGCTCATCTGCTGGCCAGAAAGAGAGCTTATCACAAACAATTTAGATGAATCCCTGAATTTATCCTACAGAGTGGGGGTGGGAACTTCTCTAACTGTATTTTCGATTGAGAGTGAAAGTGTAGTGAGATACATATATATATATACACACACACACACATACATATAAAATCTCACAGTATGTATATTACCCCCTCCTCTCTCTGACACACAAAAATCTTTTAGTTTTTCTTACCTCCCCACACATACTAATGTTTCTTACCCCTACCTGCAAGATTTGCCACTTTATAGGACTCAGTGGTTTGTTTTCAAATTTGGAGTAGGAGTAGAAATACATGTCCCTATAGTAACTGTCACCCTAGAATTGAAAAGTAAAAATCTTTAGCAAAATCTCACATAGACCAATAACCTTGCTCTCTGTACTAGATTGCTGAGCCTGCCATAACAAAAGACCGCAGAGTAGGTAGCTTAATCAGCAGAAATTTATCTTCTCACAGTTCTAGAGGCTTGAAGTCCAAGATCAAGATGCCAGCAGGGTTGGTTTCTCCTGAGGCCTCTCTTCTTGGCTTGCAAATGGCCACATACTTGCTGTGTCCTCATATGGTCTTTCCTGTATGTGCACGTAACCCTTCTCTACCTCTTCTTGTAAGGACACCAGTCATATTGGATTAGGGCCCCACCCTTATGACCTCATTTAACTTTGATTCTCTTTTTAAAGGCCCTATCTCCAAACACAGTCCCATTCAAAGGTACTAGGGAGTTAGAGAGCCTCAACTATGAATTTTGAGGGGACACATTTCAGCCCATAACCCTCTCCAAGCATATTCATGTAGGCCACTGAAGCTGGCAACTGAAAGTTCTCCTCCAGGTTCTACAGGGAGAGACGTCTAAAACCATGCTCATCTTAGACCCAGAAGGTTCAGAGATGGGGTGCTGGGGTGCCACTATTCAGCTGGCTGAGTGACCTTGAGCCAAGCAGTTAATTATCTGAGGCTTAGTTTATCTATGAAACATGGACTAACTGTTAGTGTTCCACCATTATTTATTACTGCATTTATTATTATTATTTGGTGCCCTAGAATAACTAGGTAAAGAAGTTCTGTGAAGTGATATGTGCTGCTTCAATATATAGTATTTTGATAGTGAATCTTCTGACAGGTAACTTGTTTTCTTTGCGGCAGGAGATAGTGTAGTGGTTACAAGCACTGCCTTTAGGGGCACACAGATCGGAATTTGGATTCCAGTCTCTCCACTTCCTTTGGGCTATCATTTAACTTTGAAAGATTCAGTTTCTTCCTATGTCAAATGGGACTAATAATATAAACAACCACACAGAATTCATATGAATGTTAAAGAAAAAAATACACATAAAATGTGAAGGCTTGAAAATAGTTTATTTGTCATCATCATCAACAATTTACTTCTGTAAAGTCTTTCCCTTGCCCTTCTCCATACCACCTAAGCCTTCAGATGGAGTTCAGCCCTACTCCTGACTTTGGTTCCCTCAATAACCTTTGTGATATTCTTTTGTGCTAATGACAGCTATTTATTCTTCAGTAGTTTCTCTCTCCTCTTGCTCCTTTCCCCAAAACAGCTTTCAGAGGCATGGAGCTCTGCACTTTTGTGAAGATGGAAAAAGCATTCATGCATTTTCTTCTCAGACCTGTCATCTCCTCCGCATTAGTGCAATCCTTGGACATGAGTGTCATAGCCAATTCTTTCATTGTGCAGTGTGATTTACTGCCACAATTTCTTCTCACTTCACACTCTTTCACAACATCATTCTCACCTTGAAGCTTAGGTAAGTCGGTAGAGATAAGGATCAAAGAGCAGGATTCACCTTCACTCACAAGGGCAGACATCACCTAGCACAGTGCTGACAAATAGTAAGGACCCACAAATATTTGGGTAATGAATGAACAAACGAATGGTGTGTTGACAAGAGGGTAGCCAAAACACTAAACCCATTTTTCAGTGACAGATAATGAGTGGGGAAAGTTCCAGAGGGAATAATGATGGAGGACAGTGTGGAGCTTAGAGTCGAGGAAACAATGATATGGAGGCAGATATGTGTGTGTGTGTGTGTGTGTGTGTGTGTGTGTGTGTGTGATACATTCTGAGAGAGAAGCAGGAAGTACAGTTCAAAATCAAATAGCTTAAAAGAAAAAGGAGGAATTAGGACATTGCACACAGTAAAGGGCTCTGAAAAGCTGCCCCTTTGATTCATAGAGAGTGTTCACAGCTTTATTTTTAGTGAACCCAATTCCACCTAGACCCAGCTCTAGGTGTGCATAGTCTGTTTGGCCAAATGGCAGGACTATAAAAGAGTGATTAAAATACCTTGTGTGCATCATGAAAGGATTGACTTATAAATCTGTCTTAAATGTCTGTCATCCCAGCCAGGCATAAACTCCAGGACAGGAGCTTGCCCTCAGGGAGCAAGTGAATAATCCGGCATGGTGCCTGGCCCCCACTAGTCTCTCCATGATGATTTGTGAATGAACAAACAAATGAGTGAATGAATAGCACAGTAATTGGCATCTGTGCATTCACACCTCTCCAGAGTCTTTTCCACCACTCCCATTGAACAACTTGTTAAGTACTGAGAAATAACCCCCGAATCTGCAGCTGCCACACAATTCTGTGTGAGCCTCCCTTTTCAGGCTGCATTTTGCACCATGCCAACAAGTGGTGGTTTTCCATTGCCAAATTGTCAGGCCACCGATGTCATCATTAGCTTTCCTTTCTTCTCATCACCACATCACACATGCCGATCTCAAATTAGTTCTATTGTTACTTATGTACTAATATTTTAGGGTGTATTTATTTCAAAAAGGATAATGTATTTAACAAATGTTATATATACAGGAGGTTTTAAGTGGGACTAAATGCAGCAATTAATGCTAATGAGTCTGCTGTTAGCATGTAATATTCTTGGTGTTATAACCACGCATCGCCGGATATGGAGCCTCAGTTTGTTCAACAGATGCTGATCTTAATGGCTACATTCTCTTCCCATGGATAAGTTAGCATTAGTTAAATGTACCATTAAAAATAACTATTTAAAATGTTAATGAAAACTGACTGTATCTACCAGGAATTTTTTGTTTTAGCCTCTGCTGTATTATTCCTTATTTTTAAAAGAACTTTGAGAAGGTGAGGAGTCTATTGCCTATTCAGGATGCTTTAAGCAGGAAAAAAAAAAAGAGCTTGGTTCATTCCAGTTACAATCTGGTGTGTACAGGGAAGAGCAAGAAAGAGAGACTCATGGGGAAGCCAATATGTCTTCTATTCCCAGCAGCCCAGAGACTGCAGGCCTATGCTGTTCACCCTAACCACACTTGGAAACTAAATCGCCTGGGTTTTCATCTCTTGTTTCTTCTCAATATTCATTTAGGATGTGAGGCAGAATTGGGTAATTGGGGTCCTTGGTAGTCCAAGTAGTTGATATCCAAATGTCTTGTCTTCCTGAAAGTACCATTATCCTATCACAAATTAAGATTAAAGAGGGAAAAATACTAGGATGTTGCTACCTAGGAATCAGGATCTGATCCTTCCAGAACAACAAGAAACCTGGTTTGGGCTTTCTTATTGGAGTTATTTAGAGTTTGTAAAATAAAGGATTAATAGAGGCACAGGAAGATCTCTGTGTCTTTACACATGGTATCACAAGTCATGCCCTGAGACATTCTCCAGGTCTTAGAACGTGGCTGTATGGCGAGTGAGGATAGGGTAGAGGAATTGTCTGTGTCTTGGGAGCGCCCATGTGTATTTGACGGGTATGACACACGTCTCCTCTGGACTCCCTTCTTTCTTGTCTATGCCATGTAACTCTCCAGGTCTGGCTGAGTTGGTTCAGGGCAGTGTAGCTGGTCCAGGCTGGGGAAGGGCTAAGAGGGGAGGGGTCGACTAGACCTGGGGAGCATGTTTATGAGGAGCTTTTTGGAGTGCACAACTCAACTCGCTTACATGTAGGAAGTGTCTCCATCCAGAAGGATTCTCAGTCCTTTCCCTGGTGAGTTTTCTTGGTTCTGGGAAGACTTGTTTTCTTTTGTTTCAGAATTCACTCAAATATTAATGAATCTGGGTGAATCAATGCTACCTGAAAGTTATGCTATCTCATGATTGCTGGTATAGAGCCTGGGAGTTTACACATCAAGAATAAGGCAAAAACTCAGTAGCGCAATTTAGACTAATTGTCTAGGAGCTAGAAAATAATAAGAGGACAGAGAGGTATGTTCATAGTCCCAGGATTTAAAGTCAAACTGTTACTACAATAGAGGTCAATGAGTAGAGCATGTGGTTGCAGCAGCTGAGAGAGTGCCGAAGCACTTTCTTCACTGACAGTTGCTTAAGGGCTTCAATGGCTCTTAAGCTGGAGCTGCTTGGGGCTATGACTGTACCATCTCTCTTAACCTGACCAGCATGGTTTCCCCATTCCTGGGTTTCTGATCAGGGTCCCTCTCTGGTATTTGCTTCCAGCTCTAGTGGTAGGAGCATCATCTCTGGGCAGACAGAACTTGAAGTAGAGGCTCTTTGGGAAATAGGAGATTTTACTACTAGATCAGCGGATCTCTAGTTTGAACTGGGAGGCCAGACAGAGGCAGGGTGAGCAGCAGGTAGAATGAAATAAAGATAACATGAGTAGTCAAAATTTCACACTACCTTATGGAGTAAAAACTGTTTTGTTTTAAAAGCACATGACAAGTCAGCCCGCACCTTCTTATTGAGAATGATTGGGTTGGTAAGAGGTGGTTAAGTTAGATGATGTCCCTCCAATGTATGTAGTCAGACACAGGGTTCACTATAGATCCTCAACAGTTTGAGAGTCTTTGGCCAGGAAGTAGCTTTGACTGATAGAAGGCTATCCCAACTGGCCATTGGCCAGTCTAGGGAGTAGAAGAGAAGAAGTTAGAAAGGAAAGTGGAGAGAGGGCCTTTTCCTCTTCACACTAAAGACCATAAAGACTCCAGTCTTGAGCTTATAGGCAGCCAAGGTTTCCATGTTTGTGTAACAATTTTTTGAGTGTGTGAGGGAGGGATCTGCCTTTCGTTCCATAGACTTGAATTCAGAAATCTTCCACAGCTGTGGTGAGGTTATCCTGACTGATAGAAAAGAATTCCACATGTAGCAGATTTGTTGGTTGCATTGAACATAATTCTATTTTGATAAATGTTTGCTAAGCCATTAGCCTTTCACTATGCTAGGTCTGAAAGGATCACAACGGTGAAAAAGACAGGGCCCTGTCTTCAAGAGATTAGAATCAGACTCACCTTCTTCCCAGCTCTCACATGCTGTTTTGGACATAATTCTAAATAGATGGATGTAAAGGGAGTAGAAAATGGGGATATGCTAGAAGGAATTTCTTCTGAAGCACTAATAATAGTAAAGCCTCAAGGTAGTGTTAACTCTTTAAACCTTAAGTGTCCAAGGCTTGGCGGGGGGTGGGCGAAATGGGTAAAAGGCACATATATAATGACAGATAAAAGCTAGACTATTGATGGTAAGCAAGGTGATGTCTATATAGAAATTGATATATAATAATGTACACCTGAAATTACACAATGTTATAGATCAATATGACCTCAATAAACTAAACATTTAAAAAAGAAAAAAAAAAAAGAAAATCTCAAGCCAGCTGGGGACAATACTATTAGAGACTCCAAGTGTTTTTTCACAAGATTGGTAATGGGAGGTATATAATAAAGACTTTGGCTAGCCTTTGTTGCCCGTTCCTGGGAGGTAACCTCTAATTCCTTGGAATTTTCCAAGTAGCCGGTGTTTCTTTGTTATTTTTGTTGGGTCCTCTTGGGCCGCACTTGATAGTTTATGCTAATGTGGTGACTCCTGGTGGGCCCCTAGATAGTTTATGCTAACGATGGAGCTGGCCGTGACAGAAAGACCAGCCATGTGGTTAGAGTATTGGGACTTTGAGTCATGTGATGGTGATATCAGCCTGATCTCTGGGAAAGGGAGGGTGCCTGGAGATTGAGTTCAACTTCTTTGCCAGTGATTCAATCAATCATGCTTAAGTAACGAAACTCTAATAAAAACTCTGGACACCAAAGCTTGGGTGAGCCTCCCTGGTTGGCAACACTGTACATTGTCACACATCAATGCACTGGGAGGGTAATGTGTCCTGAGTCCACCAGGAGAGAAAAGTGGAAATTTCACATTTGGAGCTCTCTCAAACCTTATGTGTCTCTCCCTTTGGCTGGTTCTGATTTGCATCTTTTTGCCATAATAAAACTATAATCATAACACTATCCTGAATTCTGTGAGTCATTATAGAAATTTTTAAATCTGAGAGCATAGTGGGAACTCCTGAATTTGTAGCCAGCTGATTAGAGATGAGGGTGGCCTAAGGACCCTGATTTTGTAGCTAGTGTCTGATGTGAGGGCTGACTTGTTTGAGAACTGTGTCTTTAGTCTTGAGTTTGGAAAACTCATTGAAGAAGGGCATTTTCACAATTTTATATAAAATTCAAATTTAGGGCTGTTGGGCCCTTAAGCTGTCTCTTTGAACCAGGGGCGACCAGGGATTTTGCTTCTTTCTGAGACCCTTTGCTGATTACTGAAGCTGATCAAGAGTGCTCATTCCCCTACTGTCTCCCCCAGCCACACACCCCAATTCGGCATTAGTTCTCTTGGTTTTTCCAACCCAATTTGGCTCCTAAGAATCAAACTTCAGACCCTCCCAGTCACTTCTGATGTACGGTTAGCCAACCTCCCTCTTTGGATTGTGGATTGCTTATTTCTCATTTTCTCCTGCCATCTCCTCTCTGTCCTGTGCAATGCTATGGGGATTCTACAGAGATTCTGGAAACATTTTGTGAAGGTAATAGCTCACAGCAAGAATAAAAAACAAACTGCTTTTTTCATAAGTACAAATAGAAATTTAGAGATAATTTAGTTCCTCCTACTGCTATCAGGTAGGATCTTGTTAAAACCAACCCTCAAAGATAACCTCTATTATGGAGACTTTAAAGAAAGGGTATATACTTCCTAACGTTTTTTGGTATCATGTCCTAAGGTCTCACTCAAGTCTAACAATCAAGAACTTCTTAATGCTTTATCTATAGCTTCCCAATGATAATTTGTTCTTATTTCTTACGATCTCTTAAGGGAGAACAAAGAAAACTTTCAGAGAATCTTTTTGCCTAGAGGAAGACAATTATTGTAAATACCACATTCTCGTCTGTGATAGAAGAGACATTGATAGCTTTCCAGTGATTTTTCAGTATTTTGTCCACCCCTTCCTCACATAATTTCCATGATCATTGGCTTCAGTTCTTATCTTATTCATGAAAACTTCCAAGAAGCAGTGTAGTCAACCACAGGATCACTGACTCAGGGCAAAGAAGACACATCTTTTCACGTTTATTTCGTTTTGTTTTAAGATCACAGAAGAGCAGAGCATTCATACGTGTCAAGTAACAGAAGAGAGAAACAGAATTTAAATACATTTAAAAAGAAAAAGGAAAAAGCTTTTTTTAATTTTAAATTTTTTTTTTTTTTTTTTTACACACACTGCGCTTTTTTATATTCCTTCACAGAGCTAGTATCCAGGGAAAAAAATTCACCCAATAAAAGTAAAAAACCTTGAAAAACATAAAACCCAAACAAAAAATGGCCATGTGTTTGTATCATCAAGGACAGTTCTGTTTATGTCTACAGGGCTGAAAAAAGGAATATATATATATATATATATATTTATATGTATATAACACTGTTAATAAGGAGAATTCTAACCAAGAGCAGGATTTATACACCCTTCAGTAGAGCAGAGAGAAGGAAGGGGTGAAGCAAGGGTGGGGGAAGGAAGGTGGAGGTTTTCTCCTGTGCTTCTCTCCCTTGTAATTTCCTCCCTGTAACCTTCCCCCACTCTCAGTAAATACTTAGGGAGCAGAACTTGACCATAATTCACCAGGAGGAACCATTTACATTCTCTGGTGAAGAGCAAAGACTTAGGGAAGTGGGTTCAGAAAAGGCTCCAGACAGCTTAGAATGACTGCCGCGTGCCATGAAGCTAGTAGTTCCGTGTATTTTCTTCATTTACAAGAAGCAGATTTTTACTCTGTGCCTGGCTTTACATAGAGAGGGCTTGCACAGTGATGCATGTGGCTGTAGAAGTAGATCCAGGAGCACCACTCAAAAAGAGGCACCTCTGAAATAACCATGGAAATGGAGAGCTCGCCGATGGGCAGGTCATTCTCCCACTTAAAGAGAGCTTCGTAAGTACTCTAAGCACATTGTATATCCTTATTTACATAAAATGATACTGATGCTGGGAAGTTATGAGTAATCTCTGCCTTTCAGTGTACAGCAGACTCAGATTATTTCTGTTCTCTTAGGCAATGCATGAGAAGCTACCGTTGGACAAATGCTAAGTTGAGCCTCAAGGAGGGTGTGGGGCTATACTTTGATGGGTCAAGACATGTGGGCCTGTGCTCAATCCATCCAGAACATGGCACAAGAAAGTAATTCTTCATTAACCACCTGAGAAACCATCCTTTCTGCTTATCCTCTTCGCACAGAATTTAACTTGCACATTTGATTTTGGCTTTCATAACTCTTACTCTATTCAGCTCTATAACTTCCTAAAATGTGTTGATTTTTGTCCTCTTTTCAACTTGCCTTCTTTAAATGGAACGGATTTGTACTTTTTGAAAATGAAGTTTGTTTTCACTCCATCCACTTGCTTCACTTCACAGCCTAAAATTCAAGTTTACGGAAACTTATGCCATGAGAAATTCCTTCCAAAGCAAAACATTTTATCTTGCCTGTTTCTCACAGAACAGCCTTTTGAACCTGCCTGGGACCACATGCTTACTGCTATCAACACAAGCAGAGTTTTCAAGGACACACATTGACTATAATGAGCACTTGGCCCAGGATGAGAGAAAACTGATGCTTCCTTTCATATGCACAACTTCCTCACTTGATACATGCATAATACCCAATCTGGCTATTTTCCTTCCTTTGAAAAGTTATTGGGATATAGTTCAACACTTAGATTTTATATATAAATAAGGAAACAACTCCAGTTATTTCAATGCCTTCAGTATAACCTGAAAGTGTCCCTTCTCTACCTTACTAAGGAATTTTGATCAGAAGAGAATTATAGAACCAGTCCAGGGACCCTGTATTCTAGGAAGTTTTGGCTTTTGAAATGGGCATGTTGGAATGGTGGTCCTAAGAAATGAGGCTAGTACGGAGACTGAACTAGAGACAACAAACTGCTGCATGGAATGATTAGCTGGGCACAGCATGGCATGAGTACTAAATTCTTATTCAGAATAGAGTTTAGAGTGGACAGAGGTTTGAAAGACGTCATCCAAAGTCCTCACTTTCAGGATGAGAAAACCAAGACTCAGGAAGTTTAAATGACTTGCCTAAGGTGGCACAGCTTGTTTGTGGCCAGACCCAGGGCTAGAACTGAATTCTTCTGACTCCCAAACCAGTACCTTTTTCCACCTCACTTTAAAGTTGTTGTTTATCTTGGGTGGAGGAGTATGCTTTAAGCATAATGTTCATTTTACCTAAATTTCTTCCTATAACAGTTCTTGCAGAAAATTCATGTGGTCCCTGAAATCATCTCTTGGTGACTCTTTATGTACCGGTTGTTCAGACTGTCGAAAAGATGTATATGTTACTCTGTTAAACACACCAGATACTTCAAAAAGACTCCAAGAGAACATGCCTGAGAGAGCTATTCCCCACTAAAATGATTCTCTAATTTATTTGCAATGTTCAGGATAGATATGCAGAAATATGGGTCTACCAGATGAAGTAAAAGTAGTTATTTTCTAGGGTGACTTAGCAAGATATTTCTCAAGGATATAATATATTCCTTATACCCCACATTTCCTAGGATCAAGACGACAGAGAAGCTTTCTCAATGTCTTGGTTGAATGGAAAATAAAAACTGAGTAATATTTTGCTCATCAAGGTGTAGGTGACTTCCTTGGAGCTATTTAAATAAAATGTCTTAGGTGGTAAGTAAGAAATAACAAGAAGATACTTGGGAGTTGATGCAACAGACACATGAGCCCTGAAAACTCCTTCCTCCCTGTCTCTTCATTTCCCTTGCTTTGGGGTCAGGTGTGACAACTATGACAACAGTTGGGAGAAACTCCACTTAGATAGCGAAGGAACAAAGAGGTGGCCTCCTGTGACTTGAGCAGGATGTGACTCTCTAACAGTTCCTGTGGGTCTGCTTCCTTTTGCTGAGGCAACTTCTTGTTCAAGCCATTAGTCATACTTCTTCCCATTCTGACCTGTGAAATGCTTTGGTTTTTATTTATTTTTAAATTTTTTTCTTTAAGATTTATAGGTTTAGCTGAACTTGGGCTCTGCATGAAAAATGAAGTTTACATAGTTTATATTATGTACATAAACTAGTGATTTACATTGATTCACACATGATTGGTGCCTAATTTATTAATCAGCACACAGTATGCAAATGCGCTGAAAGGAAATCAAGATTTTAAAATAAGTTTTCCATAATATCCATAAACATTTGCACTGGCATAAATGTTAAACCTAAACCTAATGTTAACACCAGCTTCCTTGTCAAGAGGAAAGTGATATACATTGCCGGGTGAAAACAAATTCTTTCTTGAATTTCAGTTGGGCACATTTGACAACATAGCTACATGCAAAGGAGAATACGTAGTTTACTTCTCTTCCGCTAGTATGCACATAAATGTAAACTCCATTTTGCATTTAGTGAGATGTTTATAGATATTATGCCAACCATGATGGAAAATTTACATCACTGGGGCAAATGCAGTCTTTGGAGGAGAAATATTTTAAATACTTAAGAAAGGAGGATGCGGTGACCTGGATTTGTGTTTCTTAACTCAGGGTCTTATCTCACCATTTTTGTGGTATGTTTAACATTTGTCTTCAAAATATTAATCATCTTTATAGATCAGATATAGTATTATACTTACATTTCTAGAAAAGTGATAGTTTTTGGGAACCAAGACTAAATCCAGGCTAAAGGGTTATGAAGATGAAGAGAAAAATAAGGCAGTGGTTAATTCGACGGAACATTGTCCATAAGCAAATTCCTCCTAAATAAATAATTACAAAGTGGAAAAAATGGGGTTTCATGTCTTTCTAAATGAAGCATAGCTCTCTTTTTTTAACCAAATTCAGTACTTTTCTTCCCTTTAAGTTTAAACCATAATTCTAGATTTGTCTTATAATACATACAATATTGTAAATATAGCATCTGTAAAGATAAGATTAAAAAAAATACATACACATATATATTATTTTTCCACAGATAATTATTCAAGGCCTGAAAAAACAAAATGAGAAATTCTGGGAGACAAGCCAATAGACAGTCAAATTCCAACCAACCTGGGGATGGAACTTGTGACTCTGGGGTAGTTAGGAAGCTAATAACAACTCGGTAAGTAATAACTCAGAAACAATTTCATGCTGAGGAGTTTAGTTTTTGTGTGCAAAGGAGGTAAGTCCATTTTTGGAGGAGAAACAGATTTTTGTTTCTGTCCTCCAAGAACATGAAAATCACGAGTACTTTTACAAGGTCTCTATGAATAGCCCAGTTGTCTGAATATGCAGTAAAAAAAATGTCCCTGGCACGGGAGAAGTCTGACTTGGAAGAGAAGGCAAAGTTCAATAGGACAATTCTTCCTAATCTTCCTAAATCTTCCTAATCTTCCTAAAGTAAAAGCATCGACTTTTCCCTAAGCCTTAGTTCTTTTAGGGCAGAGGGATTTTAGGTCTCAAAACAAGTAAGACGTTCCTCAAACAAGGCCAAACTTTCTGATGAACAATTGCACAGAGGATATAATTCTGCAGTTGAAAAACCTAGGATAGCTCTCATTCTTCAGGAAGTGCCCTTGGTCAAGGTCATTTCTGCTTTTGTTAACTGAAATTAGAGTCTGAGATTTTGTTTTATGAATGGTGGAGTTTCATTTTGCATACAGAGGACATTAAATATATTAGCCATTCAGATTAACTGATGCATTTCACTCCTCTCAGTGTATTGTTTCCAACCAGTGGCTCTTTTCAGTGCAGCGTTTCAAGCTTTGATTACCAGTGGACAAGACTCTTGAAGGGATTTATAGCAATATGATGAACTAAATTCCAAGAAGTCCCATGTTCAGACTCAATCTCTTGGTGTCAGTCCTCTGATCCCTCACCATGTCCTTTTTTCCTGACCTTTCTCCAAACTATGTTCTCCATTCTTCACATTGCTTAGAGACATTCTCAAACCTATGAGATTTCTGGGATCAACGTTTGCTCTGAAACAGGAGCCAGGACAAATTTTTAAAATTCCCAGATCCTGCCAGAGATATATGCAAACACCACAGTATTCAATATATGTTTAATTATGTTTAATATATGGTCCATTATATTAAAACTCAGGGAACAAATGGTGCTGACATGGCAAAGACATTCCTTTCCATGGAAAATCTCCTTTCATAAAACTAAAACTTTGTCCTTATGATGAGGTGGAGACAATATGAAATCTAGGTGTATGATTAAAATCTGTGATGTGCCCCAGGGATCTGTTCCTGAAACTGATACTAAACTGAATTAACTCCTGTTGGTATTCTCTTCTTATATATCTTTAAGTTAGCATGCCCTCCTCTAAAGCTTCCACTTAAGAATGTGGCTGGCCCTTCGATATATGGGGAACATTTATCATCAAGGATGATAAGTTTTTATTCCTGTACTAAAAAAACCAAACTGTTAGAGAAATTCCTGATTGTCGATGGACTGATGCTGCATAGGTATATGGCTCATTTTCCCTATATTTCAGTAGCTACCTCCTTCAATAAGAATTTCTGTCCTCCGCTAGGATCTGTCACAAATACATTTACCCATCCCCAAGCCCAATTTGTCCTTCTGTTTCAGGTCTAAACTGCAAAATCATGAAAGGCTGATAATAAACTTCTAAAACAAATAGAAACCCCTGGAAGAGATTAAAAATGCTACTTATTAAGGAAATCATTCCTTTCAAAGAGGAGACTCAGTGCAGAGTCTTTAATTAAAATCTATCAAGAGAAATTTCAGATCTTTCTTTCTTTTCTTCCTTCCTTCCTCCCTTTCTTTCTTTCTCTATTTCTCCCTTCCTACCTTCCTTCCTTCCTCTCTTTCTTTCACTCTTCCTTCTTTATTTTTGATTTACCGTTATCAAGTTTCCTGTTTTATATTATGTGACAGCTATTTTCCCGGTTCCAAAACTTGGTGAGGTACCATATTTGGCTCTGCTGAAATACATTCAATTATGACCTCAATAATAATCCTCTATCCTTTCATAAACTAAGCCACTTCCAATGCCTCCTATAGTCTAAGTGAAAGCTGTCTTCCTGACAAAGGTATCTACACACAGAGAGCCAGCTCTCTCTGCAAGGCCTTTCCTAAGAAACACCTTCTGGTGTTGTGGTGATGCCAAACTTTGTGGTATACATACAACTTCTGCCTAAATAATTACAAGTTTCCCAGCTCTTCTGGTTAAGGAACAAACTCACCTTTCAATATTAATGGCAAGATGACTCTTATAGATGTAAACTTAAACACCGTATACCCACTGTACCTTTTTCAGGAGACTAGAAGCCAAAAGTGAGCACGGATGGTGGAATATAATGCCATTCCTAGTGGCCTGGCTTAGGATAATGATGGACTACTATGAACAATGGTGCCGCAAAAATCATCAGTGGAACAGAAGGGAGATAATGTGGGTAACCAAATAAAGAATTAGCCTAGAACACCAGGACAAAAATCTGCAAAGGTGCACAAGGAATGGATTCCTTTTTGTTATGGTCAATGCTTTGTATTAAAGCTCTGACAGTATATCTACAATATGAGGAGGGACTTGGACATCTGTCTACTTTTCCTGCCCTGCTCACTCTCACTGTCTTCTCTCACCGTCTTTTATCTGCAATAGGAAACAATCTCTGCTCAGGGGAATCCATGGAGCCAATGTAGTGTTATTTGAAGATTTGGGAGGGGGCAAAACAGGGCTGCTCAGGATCTCCACGTGGCTCATCATCCTTTCATTGGGAGTTAACTCTTGGAGACCTTTCTGCTTCTGAGATTCACTCAACACATGCTACTTGCTCCTGCAGCAGAGCAGGACTAAACCTGCAAAAAGCCAGGAAATATACGAATTCCTCAGACTCACGAAACTAGAGTGAAATCAGAAGTCTTCTCTCCCAGGTCACCTCATCCATGTCACTGATTCTTTCTACTGTTTGCTCACCCCATCAATAGTAGGCACTTTCATTTACAGTGATATTCTGAGTGACTCTCGACTGGGTTCTGATGATTGGACTAGGAGGAATATGAGGTTCTGCCCTTAGAAGGGGCAGAGCTTTGTCTGAATACACACTGATGTCATGGGACAGCCATGGATGGGGGGAGGGACTCTGGTCCTTGCCTCCTTCCCCACCAGGTCCCTCAGCAACTTGTCACAGCCGCATCTCACAATTACAATGCGGGACAGTATCTACAGCACAATGAGTCTATGTACACATGGACCATTCCCTTGGCATGCTTTAGAGAGAGACACACACGCTCACACACGTACACCCACGTGAGAGGGAGAGACTTGACCACGCACGCACAGTGGAGAAAATTAAAATGGCACTTCCTAACATTTGCGGCATGACTAGTGCTGGGGTGGGTGGGCGTGAAGAGAAGTGGGGAGGTGGGGATAGAGGGAGAATATCTGGGTTGGAGGTAGGGGAGATAGAATGCACTGGAGGGGGAGGAGATGGTCTTAAAAGTTGGAGAGATAGTGGAGGCAGGAAAGCCAGATAAAGGCTCAACACAGGACTCCAGCATGTATTCCACTGATAGTGTGAAATGGCTACAAGTCAGCTCAAATGAAAAACAGAATAAAAAGATGATGGAAATATAAATACCAAAGGCAAGACCTTATTTTTTCTTTCCCCACAGATGAAAAAGGATGAAGGAAGGATAAAGTGTGTGTGTGGGGTTAATATCCATCTGGTACCTCTTCACATGTCTTATTTTTACAACATCTGGATGTCCTTAGCACAATGTAGTCTTTATACAGCATACATTTGCTTAGATATACACATATCCTGGTAGAACTTTTCCCACCCTGAATTATACTCAAATTTTTATTGACAGACTTTAAAATTGTTTTAAATGTTGTATTTTCTTCGTTTTCTTATATCCCCCTTCATTTATAAACACACAGAGCTGTGAAATCAACGGTCTCCCCCCATCTCGCTCTCTCTCTTTCTGTATCCCGTGTGACGCATTTTTGTGTTTTTTTTTTTAATTATTTTTAAATTTTTATTCTATTAACATTTGCTGAGAAGGCAGAGCAGAGACGCTGCCAGCAGCCACAGTGGTACGGCCAGACTGATGGATCCGTTTATTCCTCTCACCGACCCAGGTCCTGCAGTGCAAAAGAGAGAGAGAAGAGAGAACAGTTACAGCCAGCCCACTCTATGTTACAGCCAACTGCTGATGGCGTCAGAGGTAAGATGGGGCTGGGGACCAGTGCCTCAAAGTCAGTGCCCTTATGTACAGCCCAAGAAGGGCTCACAATCTTTCCTAAATCCTTCTCCTTAAGCTATAAGTATCTAAAGGGGTATCATCGGTTGAAGCACTTCTAAATACAAAATTCTGCTGCTGAAGGAGGCTCTAAATTGGCTATCACTGATGTGGCTGTTGGTAAAGCAGGCTTCCCTTCACCCAACCTCCTCTTGCATGCTCTGCTCTGCACAGCACTGCGATGCCAGCACTCAGGATTCCAAACTTTAGTGAGGGTCCTTCAGCAGCCAGACATGGACTCCTCCAGCAGATTCATCACAGCATCTCCATCAACAAAACATGGAACCAATCTGTGACTCTCATTTCTCGGGGGGGAGCAGTAATTATTTATTTGTTAATGGGGAGGCGAATTGTTTCAAAGTAACACTTATGGCTGGGTGGCTCCTTGGCTGCAAGGTAGAAAATAAGTCAACTCATTGTAGAGTCTTAAGAGGCAGCAGGGGGATCATCTGGTCTGAACTCTTTTTTCATCTGACACTTTAAAAATCAAATGCAAAGACAACAACAACAATAACAGACAAACAAACAAACCTAGAGAGGTTAAGAGGCAAGGCCAAACCAGAAGCAGAACTGAGACTTGAATTTGCTCAGAATTCAGCCTGGAGTGGCAGTTTGTGTGTTTCCCACGGCCACCCTAGCATTCCCAGTGTGGACATGATTTGGAGGATGTGGGTGTGGATCTAGGAGGGAGATTGGAATGGAGAGCAGAGTGGAGAAGAGATTTGTGTGTTGACAGAAAGAGGAGGATTGGGACAGAACATCTAGGCCTGAAGAGCCTGTCTCCCATGCTTTGTTTGTTCCATTTTCTCCTTTTGTATAGTTCTGTTCCTATAGATCCATTAAAAGAAGAAAATAGTATTATTTTTCACAAATACTTTTGGATTTAGGACTGCATGCTTACACAATGATGTTCAAAAGAGAAATTTATGTGACTAAAATTATGGATCACTATGAAGTTTTGAGGGCACACATGCAGATCACTGTGTGTGATTGAGTGTGCATGTGAGTGTGTCTGTGTGTGTGTGTGCATGTGTGTTTAAACCTATGGTGGTTTGCAAGTGCAATGGAAGCATCCTCTGGCATGTGAATGTGTCCAAAACTATCTACAAATACACCAGATTCGAGTAAAACAACAAGGAAAATGTCAAATTCAAGAATGTTCTCCTAATCTATGTTTTATGTAAATAATAACAGCAACAACAACCAAACAAAACTAACAATTACATAGCACTTACTACAAGGCACTGTTATAAACGCTTTACAAATATAAGCACACAACACGCTATGGGACAGGTGCTATAAAGAACCTTGTTTTACAGTGAGATAATGTAGGCACAGAGAGGTTAAATCCATTGCACAGGTTTACGCAGCTAGTAACAGAGGAGCTGAGGTTTTTACCAGGTGGCTGGCTCCATTCTTTGCCTGTCACCATTGCAGGGTGAAGTCACACAGTGAAGGGGTGCTGGGGAGTCTCTTGTCAGACATTCGGCAAATGAAATTTGGGTTTGTTTAAAACAATAGCCAGAGCAAACAGAACAACATGGAGGCATCCATTATCTTTGAAAAAAATTATTTTCAATAGAATAGTTTTGACTAGAATGCCTTCTTAAGAATATTAAAAATATTACTTAACATAAAAATATGAATATATACAAACTTTGAACAGCATAGTTATAGTACAAAAGAAGCTTTATTACATGTAAGGCATGGAAATACAGAATAAACAATTTAAATATTCAATCAATCAATTCTTGAATATTCTAAATGGCTAGAGGATCATATTAATAGAAGGCACTTTAGCCACATTCAGGTTTGTGCTTTTCATGAGGAATTGAGGTTCAAGTAGATTATGGCTCCTGCACAAAGCACCCGATTCCTAACTGTTGACCAGGCACTAGAATCCAGGTGTTCTGAGTCTCGGCTCCACGCCCTTCCTAATCCACCCCTCCCTGATCCCATTCCCACCCTTTTTGGCCCTTTGGGACCTTTAAGCTCTCTTAATGGTCACTCCCTAGGGCTCCCAGCCTGATGGCAGTGTGTTTCCTGATCATTTTAGTTCCTCTAGATTCTTTAGATGGCATGAGCTCTGTGGCACATTCGTTGAGATTAATGTGTCTGTGAAGCGTCCATAACAGAGAAAGACTACACACGAATTGACGCCATACAGGGTTGAGCAAAAATGATTTGTTTTTCCCTAGGGATAGTGTGAAACAGGAGGTTGTCAGAAAGAGTCTAATTCTGCCTATTTCCTTAATCTCATTTTTAGTGCTGGGACAGGCTGGATTATCTTTCAGACATCTTGGAGTTGGGTGGTACCTGGGGAAGGCTAAAAAGCCCAGTCTTATCATTTTATTTGAAGGGTAGTAAATACTTGAGAAAGCAAAAATTCCACCACCGAAAAATATAATAAAGACATATATGAACCTAGGTAAGCATGTTCGCATATAACATTCTTGCTAATGTATGTACACACATATATACGCAGATACAAAGAGAATTGTGTTACATACATATTCATATAGACACATAACGATATCCACACAAATTATTGGCCTTTTAATACACACAGTTGAGAATTATGTTACTTTCACGTGCTATTCTATGTTATCTATAGGGAATCCCAATATGACTGTGTTAATAATCTTCAATTTTATCCTTAACAGAATTGTTATTACATATTTGAAATGCATTTTGTGGATCTGTTAAAAGTAGTTTCATCTCTATCAATTATTACTTATTAAGTGCTCTCATATAGCTATTTGATGTGCTTATATGACTTGCTCTTTTCATAATTGGTTTTGAGAGTAAATAAATAGGCTTGAAAAAATGCAAGGGTAAATGGGTGCTAGTGGGGGAATCATCACAAGTGTGTATGCAATTATAGATATATACGACTGCATAGGAGACTACTTCAGTTAATGGCTATTTCAGGGAAGAATAATCAGCAAAATCATTAATTATGTTTTAGTTCATAGTTATGAAATTTCTGCTTATTTGTGGAAATGCAAATGATAAATCTTATTTCCCATACCAGATGGCCAGGCTCAGCAAGTGCTTTTATATACTGACAGAGAAAATGAAAGCAAGAGTCTGCAAACATAAATTAGCCTTAAGAATAGATGAGCAAATAGAACCACAATTCAAAAATTGCTACATGTTTTTCATATAAGAGACAAAAATCACATCTCGGTATTTAGCCACATTCTACATGTGTGTATGTGTGTGTGCACACACTTATATGTGTGGTCTCTAGTAAACATTCAATAAATGGTAGCATCATAGTTATTGTTATTAACTGTAGAAGTTTGGACTACAGAAAGGCATGAAATACCCCTGAATCAAAGGCATTGGTTTGTGAATTGGGTCAAGGCTTTTAATGTTTGATCCGAAGGGGCAAAATTCAGCTGCGGCAAGATTGGGAATCTTGAGTTGACACACAAGTTCAAGGTTCTCAACCCCAGGACAGAATGGTGAGATTCTGTATCAAGGTGAATGCCAGACCGCACTTGGTCATAACGATGCTTATAAAGGGGAAGTTGTGATTAAGGGCAAGATTGATAAAACATTCTGAAATTGCTGGATATGAGAATTTTTTGGCAAGTCTCTACACTATGAATCTGATGCAGGATGGTAGCCCAATTGATTCGTCTTTCAGTAAAATCTCAAAGAAAGGACAAGTGATTTTTCAACACTTGCTCTAGAGATCAAGGGCTTGAGACACTTCGTGATTCAAACCTGGCCAACACATTTCTGTTGCTTTTCCTGAGTACTTGGGGCTCATTTCCTGGATTTGGGACTAGATTTATTCAAAATAATCATTAATCACAGCCTCAGTGGTCCTTGGGCATTCCTTTCAGCCACTAATGAATCGAGGTCAATTGTAATTTTATTCCTGTACATAGTTCAGCCATACAGGAAAAGAAGAAAGTCCCGGCGAGTTTAAATTTGAATTCTTAGAATTATTAAAGGCTGACTTAGTGACTGAAAATAAAACAAAAACCTAAACAATATACAAGACAGTTAAGTGAAGGAAAAAAATAATCTCCTAAATCTCTCTTAGATATGCAGACTAAGACACATCTGTGTCCTGGGAAGCCATGTTTAAAGGAAAGCCTGATCAGACAGACTTTGGCGCCACCTACTCTCCATTTTCAGTCAGTACGGCTTCCTCTGGGCGAATGAATCGGGAATTAAAGCCTATAATCTCCAGGCTGGAGCAGATTAGAAGACGGGACATATTGATGTTTTCTTTGAGCAATTTGTCTTAGAATTAAATTTGGGCTCCTCCCGTGTAATTCTTTATGCATTATCTCCCCTCTCTATCAAGTGAGTCTTGGGTAAGGCTGAAGCATTCTCACAGTAAAGTTGGAATTACATCTTTTCAATCAAAACAGCATCAAATATTTTGGCATGCAAAATTTTGAAATGTTAGGCCAATACTTAGAATTCCTTCAGGTGACACTAGGAATTTATCTAGATGGTCTTTGAAATTAAAAAAACGACAACAAAACCCCTAAACCCTATTTCTCCATCCACGCTAAAGCCCTGAGGTATTATGTGTTCCACTAACACTAGACACTTAAGATTCAAATGTAATTGATAATCATGGCATTGGGGAGAGGAGAAGGGCTAAAGACGACAGTATTTTATACCTTCTTGCCCCAAATGACCTTGGTCCTATGTATATATTTCTGGTTGCCTCTTCCGTGCTGCCCTCTGTGAGGACTTGCAAGAACTGGCCATAAACAAGGTGCTGGCTCTTTCCTAGGAATCAGCAACAAAGTGTCTATAATCTCTGTGGCTCTTGGTCACTGGTAGGGTCTAAGTCCCGCAAGAATCGATTTTCACTATTGAGAACAGTCTTGGTTGTTTCATCCCCTTTGAGGCTTAGAGAGGCTATAAGACAATTATCCATCCAAGTGGGTGGCCGTGAGGACTTAAGGAGGGTGGTGTCTGGCCACACAGATTTCTCTGTGGACCTGGTCTGGGGACAGACACTGTTAGAGAGTTCTGCTGGACTTGTAAAGAGGGCATCTCAGGATTGGTCATTGTTTGCATCTTAGGGTCAATTTCATGAAGCTTTAACTTTTGATTGTACTGTCTTTGTAGGAAAAGATATGTGGATTATGAGCCTCATGGTTGATGGAGATATGTGGGGCAGTTGGAGGGCACAAAAAGGCAGTTCCTGGGAGATCCCAGCAGCCCGGGTGTATTGCAGAAGGGAGAGGGTATATGAAGACCTGCGAGAATGCTGAGGCAGGAGGGAATGTTAAATGTTCAAGTGCTTCAGTTTAGAAGACCCTGCTCTATTTCCTTTAGCAATGTATCTACTTGACTAGCCAACAAGGGATGATAAAGTAGGCTCTATGTTTCTTCTGAGAGCCCTGTCGTTGGGCAGTGGACATTTCCAAAAGTGCAGCTCTGCAAGAATTAACCATGGACATTTAAGGAAAGTGTGGGGTGGGAGATAACTTGCTCAGTTCCAGAGATTTAAAAATGAATAACCATCAAGAGCAATGAAGGGGTCATGGGTTGCATCGGACATTTTTGTGAAAGAGAAAGTTCACAATTTGGGAAAAATAGTGGCAAATGTGTTATGGAAATTATTATCACAAATTATTGAGATGAAATAAACTCAAGTGCATAAAACCCGATATATTGCTGTGAAATCTTAATTCTAACATATAGAATGTAATTGGAAATAAGAACCATACCTTTTTGCTTGAAGTGCACGGTGGTGCCAATTTCTAAAAAAGAAACATTTAGCAAAACAAAAACAGGTAAAAAATTCTTTATCAATTGAGAATAAAGCACAAAGCTAGTCCAGCACTTTCCACTGAAAGGAGAATGAGAGAAAAGGTGGAAAGAAAATTCTAATAATAACACATATTGGTGGAGATTGAGAGAAAGGCACATGGAAAGATTGTTTTGTTGGATCAAATATTGTGCAGTTGGAGGTGGCAAAAACAATTTGCACCTGCAAATACTTGATGTTACATGTTGTGTGTGTAGACAAGTACAAGAACTCTGAGTTTGGCGTGTAAAAAGACCCTTGACTGCAATTTAGAGGAATGATAGAGTGTCTAACTCCCAGCCTCATCCTACCATTTTGCCCCTGGTTTGCTCCGCTCAAGCCAATGGACCTTCTTGCTTTTCTTCTATCACACTAGATCCATTCCAACTTTAAAACATTTGCACTTTCTTTTTCATCTGCTGGGAATGCTCATCCCCCAGATCACTGCATGCCTCACTCAGTCACTTCATTTATATTTCTGCTGAAATGTCACCAACTCAGGAAGGACTCCTCCCACGGCCTTATCAAAAATGGTGCCCTCTGTTACTTTCTATTCCTTTACTCTAATTTCCTAATATTAATAGCATTTATCACTACTTGGCATCATGTTATACATTTACTTATTTGCTTGTTTAGAGTGTCTCTTCCATTAGCATATATGCTCTATGAGGGCGGCAACAGTGTATATCTTGTCAACCATGGTATCCCAGGTGCCTAGAGTAGAGCCTGGCATGCAGTAGGTATTCAATAAATATTTGTTGAATGTATAAATAAATCTCAGGATTGGAAGAACTCATATAGGTCAAATACTTGGATTCCCTTTTAAGTATCCTTATCAACTAAACTATAATACTCTTAGATCTTTAGAAGTAAATAGGGAACATTTCCATAGGATACCACTTTGAATCTCAAGATCAGCTGAATCGTTGGTCAGACATAGGAGCCCAGACCATGGCTGTGGGATATGGATTTTCTTCTCTGTGAAGATCAGAAATAGCCTTGCATCCCTGAATAATATGCTTTCACTAAGGAAGTAAAGTGACGGGACTCTGAAGCCAGAGAGAGCCTTTTGAATTGAACATCAAGTCACTTCATTATCCTCCTTGAAACTTGTTCATGCTTTCCTGTGGCTTCCAGGATAAATACCAAAGTCCTTACCATGGCATCCACAGCTCTGCCTCCTCACATCTCCAGCCTCATCAATGTTTATTATCTCTGCATTCCAGCCCACAAGCTTTCCTTTACTCTCCATGGTACCATGTTTTCTCTGTCATAGGGCCTATGGCCCAATGATATCTCTACTGGAAATCCCACTCATCCTTCAGAATTCAGTTATAACTTCCACAGGGAAGTCTTCCTTAGTCTCCTTGGTAAGATTAAGTCCCTTTATTATAAGCTCTGCTCTCCATAATGCTCATCTCAGTTTTAATTTCAAATGCATTTGCCTGAGGTTTTGATTAACGCTTGTCTTCACTACTGGACTGTGAATTCCATAAAAGCAGGGCCTGTGTCTGTTACTGTTCCCTGTTACAGCACAGCCAACGCATGAAGGCTCTCTGAATGCACAATGGGCCAAAACAGAGGATCTAGAGTCACTGAAATATGAGGAAAATCAATATATGCCAAGCATCCTCTTAACAGAGGATCTGAGAGTCCATTAAAACAACAGAGAATCTGGGTAGCTAAATTCTTTATTCTCTGATTTAGCACAAAGCAGTCAGATCTTCAGAATCAGATATGCAAAGTTTCTGAGGTTCAATGCAATCTATTAATCCCTCCTTCACAGATTTTCCATTTGTCCATCCAAAGGAGGTCACAAGGAGAAGCCTTCAAACAGCATGCTGTTTTCTGGCATTCTCATGACAGCTATGAGAAGGGCCCAATTGTCCTAGAGTCTGAAGCCTTGAAAATGTTTGGCTACAATTCAGCATTAGCAAAACTATTGTTGGCCAGGCTGTTCGTAAGAGCAAGGTATGTCTACATGCAAAGACAGTTTCCTGAACTGATCAGATGCATGGGTCGGGGGAGCCCAGCGTGAATGTTCTTTTGTATCATGACTGCTGGTGGACCTCCAGATTCTGCTGAAGATGCTCAAAGTCACTGGCACCTGCCCTTCTGTCCTTGAAGAGGTAGTCCATTACTTGCAGAGGTAATGGAAGTCTTCTGTACAGAAGTCCATACAGAAGGATGGAGCGAGATTTCTGCTCCTCTCCTAGCAGAAGCCAGCAACTGATGTCTCTCACCCCAAAGGGAAGCTGGGTTCTATTACGATATAAAACACCAGTCTCTGCCTATTCACCACACTGATCATCTGACCGCTAACGTTTCAATTGTATATTAAACACACTGCCACTTGCTTTCTTTCATAATACCTGCTCTGACAACTTTTCTTTGACATCAGCATATTGCCTTAACAATTGTTGAAAAGGCACTGTAGAGAATGTGCTCATCATAATATGAAGAAACTGAGGTCGAGAGAGGCTAATCAGTTATCCAACATCACATAAACGGCTAGAGGCAGAGCTGAGACTGAAATTCAGGGCTCCTAGTTCTCCTGCCAGAACCCTACCCATTATTCCACAATACCGCTCTGGTATTTTTATGAAAACAAGGCTATATAACTGTAGCCTATGTAACTCTGGGGTTATCACTGGGATGTTTAAATGATTCAATATCAAATGGGGAGTTTGGCTCTGCTCTTGTGCAAAGTGCAACTTCCCTTCTTTCTTAGGTCAGGCCTTTTGTCTTATCACTCTTTAGAATTTATAAATTTGTGATTTATATCTCAGGTCACAGAGTGATGCTCCTCACTGACAGAGGCCTAGATCCCTGATGGGACCATGTTCATGTAAAGAACACTTGGTTTCCTCTGCTCCATCCCTGGTCCACAGGCCTCATGGGAATAATTCCAAACAATTGTCCAGAAACCTGGGCAGGCAGGAAGACCAACGGTTCTGCTTAAGCTAGAAAATATCACTTCACATCTCTTTGCTTCAGTTTCATAATCTGTAAAATGAGTTTAATGAACACTCCTCTTATAAATCTGTGCTACAATTAGATACATTAATGGTCATACTGTACATAGAATGCTGCCAGACACATAGCAAGTGCTCAAAAAATAAGAGTTGGAATAGAACATTCTCTTTTCAGGAGCAAAATCCTGTATTTTTTTTGAGGCTGGCTCTTTGAAAACTTGGTTGTAGGCTGCCATCTTGTGGTAATACTGAGACATGTTCCTATGTGCAGTCTAAAGGAATCACCTTTGTCCACCAGGTGGCAATAGTGGGAAAAAATTTAAATCAGAGCAGGCATGAAATGTTTCTTTTCAAAAAGGAGTCTTTCTTGTTCTCACAGATAAGAAAATTTTTTTTTTGGTCCTTAACAACTGAAAATTATTATTCTTTTTCTAGTGACGGTGATCTCAAGTTTTGAATAAAACTGCCTTGCCAGGGATATTATTTCTGTAGAAATTCCCTGGGCACGCTTATTAGAATACACCTGAAACCTATGATTTTTATTCCTTCCCATAATACTTCTCTTCACATATTGATCTTGCTTTAGCAAATACATTTAACAAGTAAGCATGGCAGTGCAGGTCCAAAGAATAAAATAAAAAGATAAATTTACCATAGCCATACAATGGACAAAACTTTGGGAGAGTCTACTACACACAAAGAAAGTTCTAGAATTCTCTGGAAGCATTATTGTCATATGCTTAGATCTTAGGTCCTGATGGGGGGGTACAAGGAGGTGATGGGGAAAATAATTTAATACCAGAAAAGGAAATGTCCTGACAAATTTATTTATGCTAACCTGTTTTTGACTTTTGACTTTCAGATTCTTTACACCCAGCCACGTTAGACAAACCTGCAGCATCGAAAAGCTGATTCAGCCTTTCTCATTGGCACTGACAATGTCTTCCTTGTTCTGTAGCTTCAGCTCACTATGTCTCTAGCACAGAGTAAGTGTCCAATAGATTTGAATAAATGCCTGAGTGCATGAATGAATGAATGAATGAACTCATGAGTGAGTGAATGAGTGAGTGAAAGAGTCAATTAATACCTCAAAAGCTGCCCTAGCTAAGATTCTAGATAGGGGAAGATTCTGTTCTCCTTTTGGAACCACCATGCCTTAACGCAAAGGCAAAATTATTGTTGGGAATTCACAGTCATGTGAAGGCCCATATGGGGCCAGGAGGTTATTTCATCATTTCTGGAGGGTTGAGCTTTCTTTAAGAATCCTCACAACTAATGAAAATTTAAACCTTAGAAAATAAAAACCCACGTTACTTTTTTGTTCAAAGGCCAGAAGATTTATTCTCTCTCTTAGCTCCCATCTCCCATTGTGTAGTATGATTAAGTCTCTCTGCAGAAATTAGAGTGAGTGTTGGGAAGGTGTGAGATGCTTCACTGGAAACCCTGAAGTGTACAGTCTGGTAACTCCCTCATTACCTAGGGAAATTCTCATATCTATTTTTATGAACGATTTGGCATTTTGCTGTCTTTGAGTTCTGTCTGAGAGAGGAGATGATGGTATCACAAATCCATAAGGAGAAGAATTGATTTTTAGTGCTTTGACTCTTGACCACTTACCTCTCTAATCCTCTGCTTATAAGCACTCCTTCCAACGCACAGGTAGGATACGTAGAGTTTGGGGGTTTATATTGTTTGTGCAGTTGTTCTAATTCCAGGGGGCTTACCTGAACATAAATGGCTCACTTTTTAACCTGCCACAGCCATTTGAACAAGGAAACATCCTCTCTTCTGTGGAGTATGGCACAACTCTTTCTATAAGACCAGTCTTCTGATGTGCCACAGGTTTTGAAAACAACATATTAGTAGAGGATTTAAAATAATTAATGGCACCTTTTTTTTTTCTGGGCCGGAACTAGTAAGAGTGTATGTTCAGGGAAGGGGGAGTGTTCAAATTCAATAGGGATTTTATCCTCCAGTTGCCTGGAAAAAGTGAGAGAGGGACAGGGTTAAAATCATTAAGAAATTTAATGAAAGAAATGAAGAAGAAGATTCAACATGCAGCTTCTTCTTCCCTCACGGATGCCGAGGACCCGAACCACAACCTTTGTAAGGTCCCTCCATGGGAATTTATGCTTTTTGCGCTCTGACTTTTATTTTGTTGCCAAGGTTTTGAAAAATAAAACCTTTATTATTATAGTGGCTTAAAAGGGGGACATTTTTAATAATTCAATTTTCAAAGCCACACTTTGAAAATTATTTCTTTTTTTCTCAAAGTTTTCTCCACTCTGCTCAGAGGCTTTATGGGTTAGTGGCTTCTACTTAAAAGTATTATTATTTTTTTTTTCTTCTAACATAAAGAAAGACATGCCTGTGATTTCTATTTGGATTGTCAGAGTTTTTGGTTTTCTCCTATGTACTATATTCATGTTGTATAAACCCTAATGCCTAATATTTCTAGAGTTGTGTTGTCTGAGAATCACAGTAATCATTCTGGGTCTAGTTCAGAATGGCCAAAACAGAGAAACAGTTCTAAACCTCAATCTTAAGGTTATTCCTGTTTTCTTAGTTCATAGGTGGACAATTATCCTAACTACTAAGAGTAGGTCCAACTGGCTGGGAAAACTAAGAAGTCTTAGCATGTCATTAATATTTGAGAAAGGAAGTTAGCCTTCCTTAGCTAGACTTAGGTCAAAAAGGAATCCTACACTTTACTTTCAAATACTTCTAGGGGCTTTTCCTCTTATAGTTGACTGTGACCAGAAATGGACTTCAGATGTTAGGTGTTATTTCAGTGTGAGTCAGACACATGATTTACCAGGATATTTGCCACCCTAGACATATGGTGAAAACTCCTTGTTGAATGAATGAATAAATCCAAACAAAAACCAAATGCCGACATTATTTCTCATTATATAATGTGAATAAACTGAGATTCACTCCTTATTCTCATCAATTAGTGGACCAACTCTCTATAAAACCTATATTAAAGCCTATATTAAAGATAATCAGAAAAAAATATTTTTGAAAGAAAAGCTCATTTCATTAAAAGAAGACAAATTTATAAGGGAAAATATTAATACACCAGTTTAGAGAGAGAATGTAGGAGGCCCCATATGTGAAAAGGGGGACTCTTACTGAGAGCCTGGAGGTGACATGTGAAGGGAATCTCTTGTAAGATGAGTTGGATTTGACTTAGGAGATGGAAGGGCTGTGAGTTTGCTGGTCACTGTGGGGAGAGCACTGGCGGGGGCAGGAGGGCCGCTCCTGGACATGCTCTGCTGCAACCCTGGGCAAGTCACCACAATACGCCCAGCCTCAGAGAGAGCAGAAAATAGACAATGGTTTAGGTGTTTTAACTTGAATATTTTATAGTACACTGACAGCTCAAACATTCAGACAAAAGGTTTGTTTATATCATATTAATGGCATTATCTCTGAGGAGAGAGATTACATATGATCTTTATTTTCTTCTTTATAGTTTTGTATATTTTCAAATTCTTCCATAATGAGAATGCATAACATTTATTATAAGAATAGAAAAATATTTATAAAAACAAATCAAAGCATTAAAAAAAACCCTCTAAACCTGGAGAAAAGAAAATAATCAGTTTCTGATTATTTGACATTGAGTTGACAACATTACAAGGAGACTAAATTCTTTTCCCCACTTTTTAGTTGGCTGCTTTCATATAGTAAAATCAAAGAGAAGCTAAGACAGGTGAGGCCTAATTTCTATAAGGAATATAGTCTTAACAGCATGAAGTGACAATGCAATAAAAAATGAATTATATGGGTTTATGAGGTCCTTGTGACTGTAGGCTTGATGTAATTGCCCTGTAGAGTAAGCATAAATGTGTAGTTTGACTTGAACTGCTATGGGCTCTGCTTGGTGGTGATATGGATTGTTACAGAAAGTGCAGACTCACTAAGCCCTCCCAACATAAAGAAAGGGCTTCATTAAGTCACTTATAGCAAGTCAGCTTTCTCAAATCCTGCAGGTTTCTTATGTAGCCTGAGAGGTTTAATTTTTAATAATCAATTAATTAAAATGTTAGAGAATGCCCCAGGGGCAAAGTTTAATAAAGGGGCTTCCTTGGGCCACTCCACCTAAAAATGTGTATAAGATTAGAAAAACTCCAGAAGTAAATTTATTTAACTCACCTCTCAGTAAGGTAGTGGAGCCAGACATGCAGTTTCTGTCTTAAAGAAGAAACAAGTACTTCTGCAATTGTGCCCAGAATGCACCCACTGCACCTGTGGGTACAGTCCTGGCCTTTTGCCCCTTGGTGGAATTAAAGACCAGTCATCTCATTTAATAAAGAATTACCTCACAGACCCAAATCTACTTAGTTCTTGGTATAAAGTAGATTATATTTTCTGTGTTTAAAAACATACATTTTATGTATATTTTAAAGCTTTTTGTGCCTTCATTTATTTGACTTGCTAAAAAGGATTAAAAGCACAGGTTTGGGTCGGTCTCTAGAGATTTTCATCCTTTCTGGTTTTCTTCCTCTCTTTCTATTCTCCAGCCCTAAGCTGTGAATTGCAGATCCGTTTTAGAATACATTTTAGATTTAAATCCTAAGGGATTCAAGACTGTTTTTAATCCATGTAATGTGTGTTTTCATTTTGTATGTTTCAAAATAAAAAACATTCAAATACCATGAAACAAGGTAACTGGCCTGCAGAATTCGAATGCAGAGATAACAAGTGAATTTATGAGATTTTCTGGGATGTTAAGGCTCTAGGAAATAAGAAGATAAGGGATTAAAAATGGCGGCATGCTCTGAATTACTCTTGACGTACGTCTATGGCACTAACCACCACAGTGCAGAACTGGGTAAAGGTGGTTCTGATTTGGACCCTTCCCAGGGACTTTATTATTTGGGTGCCAGGATGTCTCAGTGATTTATCTGTAACTCCTGCTCTGTCACTGCCTCCAAATATGACATCATTGCCAGGTTCTGAACCAGCTCCTGGAAAATACTGATGGTTCCTTCCAACCTGACCATCCCCACAATTAAAATAAAAGCCTATCATCAAACCTCCTTGTTGAGAGGTTGAAAGTTTTCTTTAGATGTTCTGCCAGATAATAGGCTCTCAGTATCCCTCAGAAAAGTCATCCTGCAGAGTACCTCCTACCACACAGTGTACAGTGTGAGTATGTGTCTGTACGGTTAAGCCAACAGGTGCTCTTTCTTGTCCTAAAAGTGTAACAGAGGTGGGAAAGCTGATCCTCTTTCTTTTAACTCCATTAGTTTATCACATTTCTTTTTTAAACAGGCCAGATGCAAATGAGGAGAAGTATGAAACTGATAGGGCAAAAATTGTGTTTTTTCAGATTTTTAAAATTAATTAGACAATGTTTAGCTCTTGCTGGATTCTAGACCTTTGTATGTACTGGAATGTTCTGCCTCTCTCTCCCTCCTCTCCTCTCTCCCTTTTAAACTTCACTTTCACCTGGAAGCCTTCTCTGACCAGTCCAGGCTAGCTAAGTTCTGTGCTCCCCAAATACTACATAGGTATCCTAGATTTAGTAAAGTCTCCTGTGATTGTTAATTCATCATCAATGGCCTGGTCTGGTCAGTAAGCTCTATTAGTGCAGAGGCGGTGTCTGGCTTGTTCTCCAGTAGTTCCCAAAACCCAGCTCAGAGCTTGACACATAGAAAGTACTAGGTTAGTATTTTTCGAGTCAATGAATGGTGTAGTCAAATATTGTGCCTTATCAAATAAACTTAACCTGGGCCAGAAACTAGTTTACACTGCCCATCAAGAATGAAGGCTCTTTCTTGTGTTCCTAATGATTAGAAATCAGAGGGAAAAGAAAATGTGAATTCTAAAGGAAACTCTACAAAGCAAGAGCAAGTGGAGACTACATTTAAATGCAGAACAAGAAGTCACACTATTAATTGAAGGACTTACTGTGGGAGCGTTGATCCTCTAAGGGAAGACCAACCTCTAATGAGTGAGATCAGTTCCTCTTTCTCAGCACCTCAACACTAAGCAGCTTTCAACGATGAACTTACCTGTGCTCTGGAACTCCAGAGAGGAAAGCAGAATAAATCTCCCAAGTTACTCTCTAACTTACAATTCAACATAGAAGTGCAAGCTACTGCTTGTTTATTTTCTTTCATTTTTTTTTTAAGTTGTTTCTGCTCTCCAAACATCTCCTGCCTGCAAGTCATACAAAACCCACACGTGTAGTTGAGAAAGCATTTTAGAGTGGCCAAGCAACTTTCCAACATAGAACATGGCTGGGGATGCTTGGTGCTGTGTGGGCACCAGAGGATGGGATGGTGCACAGAATGGACACTCAGCCAAGGCACAGTTATTTCCTACTTTTTTTTTTTTAACCACAAGCTGCTACTCTTGCTCCAAACAATATCCTCTTAGGCAGTTAAAAAAGTCATTAAAAAGTCATACTGCAAGATTTGGAAGGTGAGTGGTTGTCAGAATCTTTGTTGTGAGTATGGGGCAGATAAAGTAGAACGGATGAGAACTATGATTTATAGTAAAGATACTCTGTTAGTGGTAATATCTAGGTGTTAAAACGCACATATGTGTTACAGAGATGTGGGAAGCATTTTTTTTTTTTTACAATCAGCACAGTGACAATCAAAACAGTGTAGTAAACTATGGCGGTGCTTGGGTCCCCAGGGTCCAATTAGGAAGCATGATAAATGACTTGTAAGGTCTCTTCCCCCATTTATTTGTGGTGGCTAAAAGTTGACAGTTCTCCGTGGGGTCCTAGTGAGTGGTCTGCCTACTCCCATTGTACATCTGGGTACATATGAACACCTTAAATTGGAATTCCAAACTCATCATGTCATGCTGTGTTCTTACTTGGCAGATATGTTTCTTCACAGCAGTGTACAAGGAGAGATAGAAGGTGGGACCACTTAAGCTGATATTTTTTTTCCTCATTGGAGGTGCTCGTTTAATTTAATACCTACAAATGACTTGCGATGTTGAAAGACCATTGTGAGGGTAGAGTGACTGGATAAGGGAAGTTGTTACTGAGGTTAATTTGTATCTTGCCTCTTCAAAAGTAGATGTTTCTTCCAGATAGATGGGAATGGCTTTGTGGTGCTTGCATGGCTGGTAACCAGTGTTTAGAAGTGAATGCTAATACTATCAAAACTTTTCCTTTTGTTTTATTTGAAGGATGTCAATGAGAAAATATATATGTAATGCAAGGTGAATATGATGGCAAATGCTGAGAAAAAGAAAATCAAGAAATACAGATCCTGGGACTAAGAATTTGAGGTGAAAAAGAGAGATAGCCAAGGGGCAGACTAAAATTCAAGTTTATACTTTTGGGGGGCTATAATATGACATTTGTCAGGGGCTGAGACTGTACTGATGATTGAATTCTTGGAAGAATATATATTCTTGCATTCTTTTTTTTTTTTTTTTTGCTGAGGAAGATTCATCCTGAGCTAACATCTGTTGCCAATCTTCCTCTTTTTTTTTTTTTTTGCTTGAGGAAGATTAGCCCTGAGCTTACATTTGTAACAATCTTCCTCTATTTTATATGTGGGTCACCGCCGCAGCATGACTGACGAGTGGTGTAGGTCTGCACCTGGGATCCAAATCCGTGAACCCAGGCTGCTGAAGTGGAGTGCACCAAACTTAACCACTATGCCACAGGGCCAGCCCCTTCTTGCATTCTTTTTAACTCTAAGTAGTGCCACTTCTTTTAAGGATTCTTGCTTCATACAATGTCTCTGAACCTAGAGCAAAGCTCCCAAAGAAAGGATCTCCTTCCTGGCCACACCCAGCAATGCTCCTCACAGTAAATTGCTACCCTCCTGCTAAATGGCATGCTGGTGCAAACACCAAGGCAAACTCTGCTGGGGGTGCACTCTGAAGACTAGAGGGACCCATCAGCATTTTCTGTCCATTCAAGATCCTGGTCTTCTCACCCTTTGGGGCAGCATGCCAACATTTTCTGCTGCAAATCTTATTGAGCTCTTCTTAGGCAGCTTTATTCCTTTTAATTAAAAAGACAAGACTGTCAATTACTTAAACTTAATCCCCAAATGTAATTGTGACTTTGAAAGATATTTTTTCCCATAAATCTCATAGAAGAGACATATTTCCATCAAATTAAAATTTAGTGGGAGCGTGGTTATTCAAAAAAATATTCATCTTCAAATCCCTGCTGGCTCTAGAAATCCAAATAGCACAGCACAGCATAAGCACAGGGAGATCACCAGGAAAGGCTGACTGGTGTAGGCAGATCTGACTAAGAAAACGGGAAAGGCATTAGAAAAAAGTCTCAGTACTGAAAATTCTCCTACCTTTAAACTGACACTGTAGAATTTTTAGCCATTTAGCTTGAAGCTAAATGTAAATTCAGAGAGAGGTAACACTTCCAAGCCATTGCTGGACATTTAAATAATAGTGTGAATAAATTCCAGATTTCTTCTTGCCAGTGAATTTTAACAGAGAGAGGACAAGGTCTGTTTAGGAAACAGAGCAGAAGGAAGAATGGAGAGAGGAGTAGAGTAAGACACAGAAACAGCTTGAACAAAGACAAGTGCCTGATACAATTGGGTCTAAATCATTGGGTTGGGCCATCTGTTAGAGGAGGATCTAAATCACTGGATTGGCAGGTGAAGTATTGATTCCAGGTGAGGTATTGGCACAACTATCCCACTTCGTTCTCAGCCACTAAAGAAAATGAAGAGGAGATCGGACTGTTGTTCCTAGTAAAGGAGTCGGGGGATGGTTATCAGGTATTCATGTCAACTCTTAATTATCTTCATGGGTATTAATCAGGGCTCACGATTTTGCTGTAAATTTGTGTTGACATGGCTGCCTAAGTTCTATTAGTAAAAACAAGGCCCTTATTTCCACCAGCTAGTGGGAAAGGAGAGATGTATTTAAAAACTGAAATCTTTCCGAGAATATGGTTTACACCTTTGACCAGAAAAACGGGCAGCTTCTTTAGACTGATGACTTTGGATTAGACTGACTAGCGGTACTGTGCATGACGGGCATCCACTGACAGTGCGTGAGTGTGTGTGTGTGCGCCACACTATAGGAAACTGTGCAACCTGCAGTGCCTCTTAAGTGTAATATTATGATATTGGTGACAAATCATGAAAAATCTTTTATTTGGCCTTGGGATACTTCTATATTTCAACTTGTTAGTAGTGTGGGCATTTCAGACATCCCTAGAATCCATAATATGTCAAACTATGATGAAGCCACACTGAACTCATATCTAGTTAATACTCAGGCAATATGAAAGAAGCACATCTTTAAATACCAGAACTTTTAAAAATTATAAGAAATATGTGTATCTGAATACGATTATTTTAAATTCAATATGCTATCTTTCTAGTAACTTGAAGTTCTCTTTTATATATTATTTAAAATACTACTTTGAGCTTGTAGGCATGAAAAATATAATTTCTTTCCCATTTCACAGTTGGAAAAACTGAATTAAAGAGAACAATGCTAGTAATTATCCATGATTAATAGAGGTGTGTATGTAAATCAGCCTGAATAAGTGTGTGAAATTAGATGTGCTGATGCCAGATAGCTCTGCTCATGTTTTTTAAAGATGAATGCTTTCATATAAATCTCTGTATGAGTTGAGCATCCATCTCTGTGTATAGAGTATATTTGGCAATGGCCTTTGTAAAAGTGTATGGATAGTAAGGTAGCTGAGTATTATATATTATAAGCATTATAACACATAAAATAAATTAGATGAGTGTTTAAAATTCATTAGACAGATACATAGCTAGTGAACAGGAATGCATACATAATGGTTATTTATAATGTACTGTAAGTTTATATATGTGACTGGGTGCAGCATGGGGTAGATTGGAATTTGGGTGTACTTTGATTATTAAAAAGTTTGGGAGAAGGTGATGTTAGTTTCCTAGGGTTGTGGGGATTAACTGAGTTAATACACGCAAAAGCCCTTAGAACTCTATTGGTACATAAGAAGCCCACTATCTATGTTAGCTATTATTATTATTATTATTAATATTACCTTTATTATTAGACAAAGTAAAACTGCTGTTATAATAAGGAGCTGAAAAGAGGCATTTTCTCGTTAATACTTGGGATAACATCCCACAGAAAATAAATGAAGCTGTAGAGATTGTCCAGTCTTCTTCACAGCATGGGATATTTTTAGGATTTTTCTCCCAGTTTTCTTTCCATCCCAGTGGAATCTGATTTTGAGAATCCATTTCTGGGAGTACCAGGTGAGGGCAGGTATATCTCCTCCTCCCACTGTCGATAGAATCGGGATGTTCTGATGCCAGGCCTGCCCACAACACTACCCTTCTCCCACCGGGAGGACTTCAGATTTCTGCAAGCCTGGTTTGTTTGTGGGTTAGATTTTAATTTTTTTTTCCAACTTTAATTTTGGGGGGGTTTGTTTTGTTTTCAGAGAAAGCTTTAGACAGCTGTATTAATCATGCAAACCCAGCCATGTGCGATGTGTTTTATCAATGGAAAAACAGGAGCTGATGGCAAGCAGCTGTGAACAAACCCAGCGCAAAGCCTGAACCTGGAAGATAATCTCAACATTTCCCAAACCCACTCGCCACACGGGGTTAGTGAATGGAAAGGCTGTTCACTTGGGATAAATAATCAGATGGGAGGCGAACAGGTGAGACGCATTCCGGGGTTATTAATTTTTTTTTTTTCAAGTTGCAGTGATGGGAAAAGGATGGGCTGATGGAGACCAGAGTGCCTCAAGCTCAAGGGAATTCTTCACTTGAAGGTGATAAAAACAAAACAATGGTGGTTCGTCCTCTCCTTTTCTCTTCTTTCACTTCATTTTAACTTTCCGAGGCTGGTTTTGTCGCCTCATTCTGAACCTGCAGTCTTTCTAAATGTGAGACCATCTCTAGGTACACTTCCATCATGAAGCGCTATGCACAAGCAAGCTTATGGGGAGGAGAGGAGAGCATTGTTATTGTTTCCCAGGATTCAGAGGCCTCAGGAAATGATTTGAGCCCAACAAAGTGGGAAAAGTTCCCTCAGACATTTAGAGCCGATTCTTCCTTCATTTTACAATTCAGTGGATTTTCTGCGGCTATATAATCAGGGGTAGTTATGCAAATATATGCAATTCAGGATCATTTCAGAATAAATAAACCTAAATTAAAATTAATGGGAAAAAACACCTATCAGAAACAGATCAAGAAGGGAACACTCTTCATTTTATTTTTTTTATATATAACTTTTAAATTAAGGAGGAAGGAAGCCCACTGATTTTTTTGCTTGGTTTTTGGCCGAATAGGAAACGACATTTGAAAATTTCTGATTGGCCACAGACAATACAAATTATCCTTTGGTGTAATTCCAGTAGTATTATTATCACTGCAGAAAATCAAGCAATATGATGAAGGAAACCCAAGGGAAATACATTTGATTTATTGAGCCTTGTTTTTGTTTAATCACAGCTTGAAGGGGTTTAGGACTGCATTCCTGCTGCGACTCTGCTGTTTCTCCCCCGTCAGCTTGATGAGCCATGGAGAGTGGGGGTAGGAGGGGAGAAATATTAACAATGAAGAAAAGAAATATTAACAATGAAGCAGCTGAAATTAAACATGTATTTCTGTTCTTGGAAATCAGGAGGGCAAGTTCTCTTTTTCGTGATGGGAGGACAGAAAAGGACCTATGGGACATTCTCTTACTTTCAAAACACCTTAAGGAAATTGGTTCAAAATTCTTCAGACCATTTGCATCAACCAACTGCTTATAGACATCTGAACACTTTAATGTTGAAATGTTAGGATTCCACATAGATGATGATGATATACAATATTTAATTAAAGAAGGTGTTTTGTGCTATGGTTATGACCACAGTGAAGCAGGCATGTTTTTCATAGGTATTTTGGTACTTAAGTGGCACTATAAAAAGAATTAAAGATGCTATATGTTAGTATTTTTTTCCAAGGGAAGATTGCATTTCAGATGAGTTGCCATCTTGATTGGAAAGAAGAGGAGAAAAGGGATTTGATGTCCACAAAGTTAAAGTCCATGGAAGAACCTGGGAACTTAAGAGGGCACTATCTTGCTGTACCAACCTCTCACACCAGCTATCCCATCTCCATGAACAGCTTTTCAATTTCTACCAGCAGAAGCCCAAAGTATTAGTAGTAAGATAAACTATATTCTCTAAAACTATTGGATCTAAGAAAGCTATATACAGTCTATCTACAATGTAAAATCAAAGTAGGGTCATTCTCCAATCAACAATTCAGTGTGTGGGAAAATATCAAGTTCAACAAAATCCCACATGCTCCATCCCTGATCCAGACTCTTTTTCGATATCCAACAGCTGTCCTTTGTGAATAGTGTCTGGCTTCATTTTGTTCAATGTTACATATATCATAAAGTATGATCAGATAAAATATTTGAGTTTGTGGCTGCAGAACTGCTCTCACAAAGGACACCTAGAATCATAGTGACACTGTACAAAGTTCATCTTGGATGGAGCACGACCTCTTTGAAAATGTTATCCATTGGGACAAATGTGTATGTGTGTGTTTGTCACATCTAGATATTTGCAAGATGGCAACATGATAAAGTGGTGTCAATCTCTGCAGCAACACTAGAAGATAAAGGTATTAAAATAATTGTGGCATGTCAGGAATTCAAAATGGGATATTTTCCATGAACACTAAGTTTCATGTCAAGCCTAAAAAACAGCCACATTTTAACAGTTATTTTTAGTGGCTGGGAAAAGAAACAGATTTCATTAATGTTTTAGGGAAGGATTTTATTCAACAGAGTTCTTCTAAAAATAGTTTGGACCCTTCTTAAAATTTAAGAATAACTCTTTTATTAAGATGTCTAATTGATCCATGAAACCTTGCAATCCTCATTTCAAATATAATTAAAATAAATTTGCATATATGTGAATATATACATATGCAAAACGTTGTATTATTGACATTCTGAATATTTACACCCAAGTCTGGCCTAATTTTTAGTTTGGACAAATGTTAATGAAACATGATCCGTCTTCAAATTTATAAAATAGCAGCCTTCTACCTTTAATTCTGAGCACATTTCCTTTATAGTGTATACAATAATCTTGTTTAATTGGATTTATTTTTTCTGCACTAGGCCCCGCATGGCCTACTTTCCATTTTTTCTCAGGTCTTTGAGTGTTATTTGCAAATCACTTTTCTGGAATTTAATTTCAATGGTCGGTTGGTTTCATTTCAGATTTTTTTGTATTGTTTTAATTTTATTTGCCAATTTGCCTTTAAATAGCCTTAAGCTAGAAGGTTGGGGCTGTAACTTGCATCTAAATGTGATGTAGGAGGCAAAATTTGGTTTGAGTGTGTGGAAAGTTTTATGAAAAGGAATACAGAATGACCACCTTGTTTTTTCATTTGTGTTTTCTAAAACAGCTACTTTGAGAGGAAAAGTGCCCAAATTGGCCAAGACTTTAAGAAAAAGTAATGTCCTTGTAATCTGGTTGAGTTCAACCTTTGGCAGCAGATAAATTCCTTTTTACAAGTAATACCAATGACCTCAGATTTTGATTGTATAAGCTTTCAAACGTGAGGGTAGTCAGAGGATTCATGTCTTTACGAGCTACAGAATTTAACTGACTGTTCCAAATATGTGAGTTCATAGTTACCTATAATACATACTAACGGAAGAAAAAATCGCTTTCTGAGTTTAGCATCATCTCCCCAACTACTGACCAACTTGAAGTTAAGTCAGATGACAGATCTGTTACATGCTTATCAATGGTGTGGGGCAATTGACTTTCTTTTGAAGGTTCAAGGACAAAAATGATTTCTATTATATGTGAATTTTCTGAATGTGTTTCCCCCTTTGTGTGTTTTCCACATTATAGATGATGGAGAATGACCCAGCAACAGAGCTACAGTGATAAAAATCATACTGACCTTGAATGGGGTGGGGGATTGTGGGTAAAACACGCTCTAAAGGGGAAAGAATAGTAAGCATCATGGAGAGTTTATATATAATATAAATATATATGCATATATATCTATCTTACTCATGTTTAGCTACTCAGACAATTATAAAACAGATGGACGTCTATGCCTATAGGATTACATCTCCGATAAAGCATTAGTCTGTTCTTCTTGCCAACACTAAAGTATCAGTGAGCTGTTAGTAAAATTCAAAATCCAAAGCCTTTTAAAACAACGTAGCTAGAGTAGGGGACAACATCCTATTGTGATAACCCTACAAACAGGATCCTACCCCGCACTGGAAAAATCCACTACCAAAATAATAGATTTTTTGGAGGGTTGGAGTTGACAGTATTTAAACTGGTAGTGACCAAATTCAGATCATGCATCTTGGTCCTGGTTCTGGTCTCTTTAACTCATGACAGATGGACCCACAGTAGCTAAGGACTCCTTTCCTCTCCCTAAGCCCTACAGTTCCTATCAGCTTTAGCCAAGCATCTGAAAAATTTGTTTGGAGAAATACTAATTCAACTTTTCCCACAGCTTTTTGCTTCCATATTATTGATATCAGGGCAAGAGTAATGCCAAGGTAATAAGTTTCTTGGCATAATATAATTTTATTTTTAGTCTTTTCCTTAATCCCACATCCTTGTGATAATACAAACTCACTTGAAACGATCAGCTGATCAAATTCGCCTGAGGATACATCGTGTTGAGTAATAAGAAGTGCTATTCTCTTGAACACTAGGATCTTAGGTTATGAGTCCCTCCCAGTCCCATCCTCAAGCTACTGACCATAAACTGAATGTGCTGGCAGAGTTCAGGCTTTAAAATATCCTCTATTTGTCTCATCAAACCCAGGTTTAACTCTAAATCTTCCTCTGAGGCTCTTTCAGAAAGGTAGAATGGTGCATTGGGGATAGGATGCATTACATGCTATCCTCAAACCCTACAGTGTAATATAATCAACACACACCTTTCTACATTCCTCCTAGCAGCTTGGATAAATAAAGACCAATGATAAATGAGAATCAACAAAAATCAAAATCATAAAGAGAAAAGCATATGTGCACATTCAAATTTAATCTGCCTGCCATCTTGTACCATACGCTTAGAAAGAGCAGATTTTGTCTGGAATTTGGGCACTCAATAAATCTGGACACTGAGAGAACCCAGTCTCCTTGCAGAGTGAACTTTTCTCTAGCTTGGCTGAAAGTTGTAGCTTAAATGCCAACGTTTCCTAAGTGCATTAAGATGGAACAAGTCAATAATAGCACAGTGAACAACTGTGTCTTAGTCACACAAGTGTCAAGGAGAAAAATGGTTTAAACCTCCACTGGTTATTTGGTATTAAGTTTCCAGCTTTGAAAATAAATAGCCAAACTGCGTTCAGCATTTATGTAGCAGTTGGAGATTACTGTCCCACATTATACTGTATTTTATTTTTATTATTACCATTATTATTCAGACTGTTTAAATGACTCAGCTTAATATTTTCTCATCATACTGTTCACAGCTGGGTAAATGCACTCTGCCCTCATTTCCACAAGACCGTTTATATTGTTAAACCATCTCACCCACCCTCCTTTCATTGCCTTTTCAACTTTTTTCCAGCTTGTTATTACCATCGTAGCTCCACCCTGTTATCATCTTCTTAGCTCTATCATGCCCCATTAGTTGTCTCATTCTCTTAATTCCATCCTACTGCCTTATCATTCCTTAGATGCTTCCCTATCCCAGCTTTTTAATCCTTATTCTTCCACCATCATTCTGCTGTATTTTATAGTTTATGCTAGGGTTTGTGGGCTCCTGTAAAAGTGTAAAGTAAAGTAAATACCACTTAAAATGAAAAAGAAATTCTCCAGCTTTTGATATTCAAACGTAGGGGAGGGCAAGGACCTTGCTGCTATGTGTTTTGTCTTTTGGCTGCTAATACTTGAGGAGGTCAACATAGCTAAGCAACGGATTGGGAGATTTTAGGAACACAACTCTTAAGGGTGACCCCAGTACTATATGCTGTGGCTCTTTGTAAGTCGCTTAACTCTAGGCTTCGGTTTCTTATCTGCTAAATGGGGTAGGAGGGTGTTATTGGCTGATTCTGCTGGGACACCATGAGAAACAGTTAAATGGGCATTAACAGTTTACAAGAAAACCCTCTGAATTAAAAGCACCTAAATGACAAAAAGCTGGAGTTAAGGGTAGGGCACATATACAGAAGTAATTTATTAACTCAGATATGGTTTTCTTCTATTTTCCAATGGGTAGTGCATATATTCAATGGTCTTTCTGAAGTTAGTATATTCGATGCCTATTCTTGCAAGTAAAACTAATCCCAGCACCCATCTATCTCCTATTGTACCCACAGAGAGCCCTTATAAGGAGTTGGCAGCCAGTCTTTCAAACTACATGTGGGTAGTTCAAATAGCTGCTCTAACTGTTTTATTATGTGGCATCCAGAAGTAGCTGGTTAAGAGGCTTTGCCAAGTCTTAACTAGCATCATCAAGTAGTGTGTTTAAATGCTGAGCCCCTAAGATAATAATTTAAAATGGTTTCTAAAGAAGTGGGGGAGGCCCTCCTTTTAAGGGCTCTCTCCAGCGCTGGGTAGCTTAGGTAGTACTTGAAATTTAATGAAGTATAGGTTTACAAGTTAATGATCTTTTAAAATTATAAAGGAAATTTAAAAACCTCCTACACACTGATATGGTATGGCCCAGTGTAGATTTCTTTGTATTTTTATTCTTTTGCACTCAATAGCTTCAAAATGCCTTACCAATCCACACATTTCTCTAAAGCAGAAGGCAATGAATCAGTAGGACTGTCATTTTTTAACATGAGGGAATATTCCTCTCCTAGGAATGTTGACGCTAACCACTAGGCTGGGATATTAGTTCAGAATCTCAATGTGCCAAAGGTAAGCCAATGGTCTAACTGACCTAGTGGACCCAGGCTGATGGGGGCCAGATGAAATGACAGTGAGAGGTGGCAGAAGCAGTGTTCCTGGCTGGGACGGAATATAATGATATTTAGTCAGTGGAAAGACCTCATTAAGTGAAAAAAGGGGAAAGAAATTAGATGTCTCCTCATCTCCAAACTACAAAAGATACATCTCCTAACATTTTCCCTACATATGCAAATCTAGATATTGTGGACTGTGGAAACAGCTTACCTGAATTTAAATCTCAGCAGCTTACTTAGCTGCATTAGCTGCTTAACTTCTTTGCATAATGAAGAAATATGAGTACTTAATAGGGTTGTCCTAATGATTAAATGAGATCGTGTACATTAAGTGTTTAGCACACGTACAGGGTATCTTGTAAGTACTTGCTTGATAAGAAGTGATGACATTAAAATCATCACCCTTATTCTTCCTCCCTATCCATTGCTTTAAAAGTAACTCACTGTAAGGATCAAAACAAGATAGGTTTCCTTTGTGGGTGCACTGCAGTCATCATTGTGAAAACACGGAACCTGTTATGCTACATGTGCTCACAGAGGAACTTCTTGTGGCATCACCAGAAGTCCAAGTCTTCATCCATGTGATGCATATTCCCACATCTGACAAAGACTATGGAGCTGAATCCTTACCCATACACACTGTACTATTGGATTAATGTGTTCAGAAAAATGATATAATGTAACGCTTTGTCCAATGATATAATGTAATGCTTTGTCCAGGATGAAGAAAAAGATGTAAAAGGCATTACTTGGACATATAGACTAAGGTAGTATGGATCCTTAACAAACAGAGTGCTAGAATGTGTGGAGAATAAGACAAATGAGAAAAGAATGCTTCCATTGGCTTAGAAAAAGATTACTATGAATACAATGTATTCTTGAACCCTCATTCAATTATTTTGACTCCTTTAAAAGTCCATATTTGTAAAGAGAATGGAGAAGTATATGTATGTATGTGTGGAGGACAAGATATATCAGTGACCGCAGATTGACACTATGTAAGAAGTCAGCACACCACTGCAGTGGACACTGAAAATGTGCTGATGGACCAATGAAGATGAATAATCGTGAACTCTTCAGGGGCTCTGGCTCTGCGTTTCTACCTGCTGCTGCCTCTGGCCGGCAGCAGCTCACCAGCTGCTTCGTCTTCTCTGGACTGGCTGGGTCAGCAGACCACCCCGCTGCCCACACAGTGCTCTCCATCAGGGCACTGGCGGCAACCACCCCTCCCAAGCATCTCTCCCCTCCTAACCCTGTTCTGAGGAAAAGTACCGCCACCAACGATGTCTTCCTTCTTCCCACTAGACCCATCTACTTTAAAGCTAGGTGATGGGCCATCTGTGCACACGTGTACTTTTTTTTTTTCCATTTCTTCCCTTCTTCTTCCTTCTCTCTCTTTCTCTCTTTCTTTCTTGCCTGTGTGAAACAGGCTACCACAGAGCCACATTCCCAAGGGTCCAGCTATGAAGGCTGTAACAATGCACCTCCCAAACCTAAATGGCGGCGGTGGGGTGGGCATGGTAGAAGTGCATTCCTGTTACAGAAGAAGCAGAGTTTCCCCATTAAAATGTTTGTACTTGACGTTGGGTTTAAGAAATAGGGAAGTAGAATCACTAATTTTCCACAACTATAATGGCTTCTTTTCATCTCAAAGACTAATGACCTTTCATTTTCTATTCTTCTGGAAGTATTACACCTCCTAACTTTCCCATAAGGTGGGAAATCAATTCCAAACCGAATGCTGATACCTGTGCTGCCTCTGCAAGCTGCTCAGTGCAGAGCTAGCGCCTGTATGGGCCCACAGGGAAGTAGTACATCATAATCACGGCCATGTGCACTTTTCAAAGACATAATTCAGGGTGACTTCTGTGAAGTCATCAAGGGCAATAGGAATATGATATACTTGCCCAATTCCTTGATTCTCAGTTTATAAACAGAAATTCTGTAAGATTCTTGACATTTCTTAATGTCACTGGGTTGAGTCCTTTAAATGGACTTTTGTGAATAGGGCGGTGGTATTACAGAGTTTCATATTATCTTTCATCACCACCCACGAATTAGCAGTATCTCCACTATCTCTGACCAGCTCATGCACTCTGTCTCCTCTTCAAGTATCCCATCGTTCCATCCTCCTTTCCCTTTGTCTCTCTCAGTCTATAGGTATCATTTTATTTATTGTTTGAAATATTTCATTAGCACGCTTCTTCCTCTGGTTAGGATAGGATGACAAGATACTTTAATGCAAATTTATGGTTGTTCAGTTTCTCTAACTAATCCAATTGTTTCATTTTCTCTTTCCCAATCCCTATAAAACCTCTTGTTAAGTGTATGTTGTTCTACTTAACCAGGTCATCTTAGATTTGTTGGAATTTCAAATTCATAGTTGAGGCTGTCTCCCCCTCCCCCCCCCACCCCCGTTTATGGAATCCCTAATGTCAGGAATGAAACAGGTAACTACATTTCTTAATAAATATCTTCTCAAGGGTTTTTGAGATATTAATATCTCTAGCTGAAGCAAAGAACATTTGTTCTTTGGAGACAAGTAAATGAGAATATGCATCTTAAACTTCATATTGACACAGCATTTGTATAGCTGTATCCCAGCAAACCACTACAGACTGAAGTCAATAGGAGTTACGATTGAGAAACTGAAGGTCAGATTTAGAATAGTTTGTGGTGGTTGTTTTTTATTAGTAGTGTTGGATCTTGAGCAGTTTAAAAATGGCTTTAATACTACATTTCAAGAGAATTCTCACGTAAATTGAATTTTCTCCTAAAAATCCTTCTTGAAGGCTCATCTAAACTGAATAAAGCAAGATGGAGACATCTCTCCTGGTCATAGGATTTCTAGATTTCCCAGTTGAACCTGTGCAGAAAAAAACCTCCTTGCTATTGCAAGAGTAGCTTGCTACTCCAAAATAATAATAGTAAATTCTTTGGACTGCCTCCTTTAGTGCAAATGAACTTTCTGGCCCAGCATGTGCTAACTTTTTTGTTTGTTTTACTTATTCTGACAAACATTTCCCTATTCCAAATGTTATCATTTTCCCCTGATCTTACCCATCATTCTTCTGTTTCTCGGGGGTCATTCACTTCTATGCTCATAGCCACGAGGCCAACAGGGCAGGGGGTCAGGTACCTGACAGTAACCTGCTGCTATGGGCAAGGCTCCAAGGTGGGCTCTCCTACTAACATCGGTAACTTAAAGTGACTGATCCCTCCTCAGTCTGCCTGTAGGATCTTCTTGGTCTTCAGAAATGCTCCTCCCTCCTACCTTTCCATCTCTCTTCCAAAAATACATCAGACAAGTAATGTTTCCCGCTGTCATATGGAAACCTTTCTGCAACCATTTTTCTTCCTTCAGATTTTATATTATGTTTTCATCATTCATTCCACCTTTCCTCTCGTGTTGTTAAAAATACACCTTCTTTTTCCAGCTTCTCCCTTCTCCCAGGACCTTATTCATCCTCACTGAATGTTTCTTCCTCAATCTCTCTCATCACTGCCATTTTTTAACCACCATCCTTTTTCCAGGATCTTACATCACATCTGCTCCTTAAAAAGACCATCACCAAACAAATTTGTGTTCTCTGAATGTTCTTATGTTTTAACCAACCAGAGAAAAAAACCAAAACTAAACAAATAAACAAAAAACAAAGACAGTTATCAAAAGTAAGCTAGGAACAGAGAGAGGTTATTCAATTTGTACATCTTGCCTTATGCATAGGGATTGAGAACCTGTGTTTTTGTCTCAGTGACTACATTCTGACTTTTGTACAAGTTTACTTTTAATAGATGAGGAATGATTTGCAAGTTTTCCTTGGGAGAATTCAATCCACTTGTTCTCCCAAGTTGGCCCATTTTGGCATACTTACTGAAAAGGACCAGGCTGGCATTGGTGACCCCCAGGTTGTTGGCAGCCACACAGGTGTAGTTGCCATAGTGTTCCTCAGTGACGTTGGTCACCGTCAGGGAGGACTGGCCTTCCGTGCTTTTAATCTCAAGGCCATTGGCACTGGTTATCCTAAGAGTTCAAAAACAGAAGAGTAAAAAGAAACATTGATGAAGATTTGGAGTAGTAATTCCTTTGTCATCATTATATTGGAGGAAAAAGGAGAGAAAGGATGAAGTTAGCATTTGTCATTCCCTGCTCAATTTCTCATTTTAACCATATAATCGCATGTTGTCAGAATCAATGTCCATCGACAGAGAAGACTCAGAAATGGATGTGTTTCATTGGGCTTTGGTTTCTGCACTCAGCAAGAAAGACATGCAGGTGGAAGCTACCCACTGAATCAGCTACCTCACTCTGCATGCAACCTGAGTGATTTGGGGCTTCAGCTTAAGAGCTACAGGCTCCAAAGCACCTGATAGGAAGCTTTGGAAAAGGAGGAGTCTAATAGAATAGGCCTGCATAATTACAGCAGGGCTTGGTTTTGTCACTAAAGCTTCTAGTGCCCCTAGGCCCACCTAGCAGAGCAGTGGGGGAAGGCAGGTTTGGCACATACCTGGTGTCATCTCGGTACCACTCAAAGTCAGGTGCAGGCACTGCTGAGGCCTCACATTTGAGCGAAGCTTGTCGCCCTGTAGTGGCTTCATTGCTCTTGGATTCTGTGATGGTGGGAGGATCTGTAGGAAGGACAGGCATATAGTTTACATGAGAGTCAGAGGGCGCTCCCAAATTTCCACGCGAGAAAGAATTAGAAAGGACAATCTGATTGGAGACAAGCAGGAAAAGAATAGTCTTAAAGCTCCATTTACATGAATTATGTGGCCAGCTGAATGAGACTATCACTAGAAAACTAAATAAAACGAAGAGATTGTTAATGAAACCACAGACTTGGTTTACTTAGATGGGGCACTTAACAGGGTTTTATGGAAATGGAATCCAGGATTTCTTTTTCCCTCCTCCAATAGATCATCAATTATTCCAACCATAGATGGTAATATTTGCATAGTTGTTTTCTTTTCATAAATTAAGCAGTGATACTAGAGGACTTGGGATTTAAAAGGTATGAATTTGAGCATTTTTATTTTTCATTATCGTTATTATTATTGTTATAGTTTGAGACGGGAGCATGAATTCTGATGAAAATAACACAGGGCTGAAGTTCTCCCAACCCAAGCTTAGCCTGATATTTGTGCAGGAATTCAGAAAAACCAACTAATATTAGATGATTACTTTGCCTTTTTTCCTCCTATGTGTTCCCTTACTGCTATGACCCAGGTAAACTGTGCTTTTATGTGTGAGGGTGCAGTTGGAAATCTATTCTGGTGCACAGAAGCCTTCCTGGTGCATCAGTCTTCCACTCTCTCTGGAAGCTGTGCACTTGATTTTTTCTGCTTAGCTCTGTACCTACAAAACTGTAACAGGCTTGAAATGAGCTAAGAAACACATCTGACATTCAAATTTCCTATGATTCTTTCAAACAGTCGTACAGAGGGTGGAACAAGTGTTTACAAATCCACATGACTGAGCTAGGATGGTAGACTCAAGCTCCTTGCTTGGTGATTCTGGGTTTGTGCAGGTTACGGACCTTCAAGGAGAAAAGGACTTTTCTGTCCAAAGGTCATTTGCAAGAAAATGACAACTTGGCTGTGTGCTCATGGGAAAAATAGACCCAAACAATCTCTTTAGACTTTGTATAGGAAAAAGCTTATTTAGGGAAAATAGTGAAGTGTACTCTAGTATATAAAATTCATTTAAATCTCTGCTCTTCAGCACCTGGTTCAACTCATTTATTTCTGAATTTTTTTCTTCATATTCAAAAACTATTTTCAGAGTTTTCTGCCTATAGAAGACTCTGATCTTAGTTAAAAAGGATGTACAAAAGCACCAGGTTAGTCTGCAAGTTTTTCCCCCATTTCATTTTCACATCAGCTCGGACATCTTTAAATCACTGTCAGAGAGAGGAGGAGTTGGAACTCATTTGGGTAAGCACTGCCAGCCCGAGAGTAGACAGACGTGCCAGATGGGCTTTTTGTTGTTGTTTTCCTTTAGACTTATCTGCTCGTTTTTTGCATAGGCACAAAAAGGCAACATAATGAATGGAAAGGACCCTGGATTGGAAACTAGGAGTCCTGGAGTTTGATTTCAGTTTGGTTGTGCAGACCTGCCATCACACACTGTCTTTCTGAGCCTTTGTCTTATTACCTATAACATGAGGGAACCACACTTTAGTGACCTATAGCGTCCCTTCCAGCTTTAAAAAAATACCAATGCTAGTGAAAACTGCCCATTCTTCACAAATGGGCAGTTGGTATCATTATGACTGAAGTATATTTTCATACTCATAACTCATTTAACCCTTAAATTGCTAACTTTCAAAATTCTAACTCATTTATCTAGCCTATGGGCTAGGAGTCAGGATTAGCGGTCAGAAATAGGAAATCTGAGGTCTGATTTGGACTCTTCTCTTAACCAGAACTCTGATCTGAACAAGTGTCTGCACCAGTTTGAGCTTTTTCTTTCTCATCTTTTAAAAGACAGAGTTAGCTTAAAACGATCACCAAAGTACCATTTAAAATTCTTTCTTTGTATGATTGGTTATATAGATCATTAGAGCACATTAGTTCAAAGGATAATGCAATAATTGGTAGTAGTGGTGTTGGTGGGAAGGTATTTGTATAGGGATGGGGCATTGAATAGAGGTTAAGAGCTTGGATTTAAAGTTTGATAGACCTGGGCTCAAATCCAGGCTCTGTCCCTCAGGGTCCTTCCTCATTAGAGAGTTTAGTACTTTGTCTAGAGTCACATAACTTCAATTTCCTCAACTATAAAATGTTGGAACCAAAGGCAGGGAGGTCCATTTGGAGATTGTGGAAGGAATCCAGAGATAGGCTGCACTAGGTTTGTGATAAAGGGACTAGAAGAGAATGGACAGGTTTGAGATTGAGAGACAGGAAGCCTCAGAATCAACAAGATCAGATGTGAAGGGTGACGGAAAGGAGGAGTCTGGCTTGATAACACCAGTGTCTGGCTTGCGCATCCAAGTGATGCCATCCACTGAGATAAGATACATAAGAAGAGAGATAGGTGACAAACAGTAAAACACTGAATAAATATTAGTTTACCGTCCTCACCTCTTTACTGTATCAGGTTATTATTTTTTTGTATTTTATATTTTGGATTGTTGTTGTTGTTGTTGGTGGTGGTGGTGAGGAAGATTGGCCCTGAGATAACATCTATTGCCTTTCTCCCTCTTTTTGCTTGAGGAAGATGGTCCCTGAGCTAACACCTGTGCCACTTTTCCTCTACTTTGCATATGGGATGCCACCACATCTTGGCTTGATAAGCAGTGTGTAGGTCCACGCCCAGGATCCAAACCCTGGGTCGCTGAAGCAGAGTACATGAACTTAACCACTACACCACCAGGCCAGCTCCTGTATCAGGTTCTTAAGCAGCCAGTGACGCCACAAAGCATGTTGGTCAGAGAGATAATTCTGCTTGTGATTCTATTGGTTTGTTCAATTTCTCAATTTATAAAATGAATTTTAACCAGTATTTGTGATTTTCTGGATCCACGTGGTTATGAGTGACAAGTCCTTAATGATGACTACCGCTTTGCTAAACCAGTCTTTACTTGGGCAAGATTCCACACTTCCCATCCTCCACCTCTGGCACTCATAGCTGTGGCACCTCAACATAATAAGGCCATGGCGATGCCTTCCAGCCCCTTCACCATGGGACCAGGAATACTGATCCCTATTTTATGGCAGAGTTCTTCCTCACTCTAGATGTTTCCTTTTATGTGGCAGGAGCTTATTTAGTATATCTCCTTGCCCTGGGACCCAGAAGGAAGGAATGATTTTTTTATGACTGAAAATTTTGGGAAGAACAAACTGGGTTTGTTTGGCTCATCTCTTCCCCTTCTTCCTTTTGGGACCAAGTTTTTGGCAGGGAACAAAGGTTCCTCTCTGCTTCTTCATACTGAAGTCTGACTCAGGCTCTTTCCTTCCCAGTCTTATGTGGGCATGCCTACCCCAGCCCTGGGCTGCCACATTTGGGGAGGTAAGTTGACCACACTAAGCTACTCCCTCTAACCATCTTGATCTTTAACAATGGGAGCAATTGGGCCTCCCATATGTCTCCTTTACTTATTTCTCAATTTGTTCAGAGGCTGAATAGCTAAGTAGTAAGCTATTTATTAGCTCCTCAGAGATGCCAGTACGGGAAAGGTGGCAGTGAACTAGGGTTGAACCCTTTTTAGTGTGTGTGTGAGAAAGATCAGCCCTGAGCTAATATCCATGCCAATCCTCCTCTTTTTGCTGAGGAAGACTGGCCCTGGGCTAACATCTGTGTCTATCTTCCTACACTTTATATAGGATGCCGCCACAGCATGGCCTGACAAGTGGTGCCTCAGTGTGCGCCCGGGATCCAAACCCTGGCCCCCAGCAGCGGAATGCGCGCACTTAACTACTACACCATGGGGCCGGCCCCTAGGGTTGAACACTTTTAAAGTGCATTAGTCTTGGGACAGGATGATACTGGTCAATAACAAAGGCCAAATATTTGCTTCTCTTCTTGAAAACCCAGGAAGTTTCTCATACCAGGGTAAATTCACAGATAATGATAAATGTATGAAGAGCTCGATGTTTCTAATATTTCTCAAATGACACAATGGTGCAGGTCTGTTCATTCATGGCTTATTGAAATGAACATTTCAAAATTCATTTGTAATGAATTCTGTATAGGTGAGGCTAAGGAAATTATTGCAAATCATATTTCACCATGCCTAGTGTAGTTAAAATAATAGATGTCCTTGCTCAAAATATGTTTACAGTGAAAATGTGGCTTACCAAAATGCTGCATGGACGTCCATTGTTATTCTTTATGTGACTTTGGAATAGCTTACGATTGTCAAAGGACCCTTCCAGCTTTTATTACTTCAAAATTCTGGGTTCTGAAAATATTAATAAGGGCTTTCTTCTTCTTATATCACCAATAACAAGACTCTTTCAATTAAAATGAATAAGATAACAATGACATTGTTCTAGAAAACAGAATGTAATTCATTTAATCTTCCTCCTATTTGGAATAATAGTATAAAACAACAAAATTCTTAATAAAGGATTCAATTTATAGGCATTTACCATGTGTCAGCACTCTACTAGGCTTTAGACATTCTCTTCACCCAAACAGTAGCCCTAGGAGGCAAGGATTATTAACCTCATTTTGTGAATGAGAACACAGATCTACAGAGGGTTACTAACGTGTCCAAATTCACATAGTCAGCATTTGATGGAGTCTAGATTTGAACCCATGTTCCAAAGCCCATGCTCTGAAGATCTCTGTGCTTCCATATGAATGAGTTCCTTTAGAGAGAAGTGAATGCCTAACAAGGAAAAATACCATTTAGGGGAGCATGATGGTAGCTTGAGAGGTAACTGCTACATATCCCTGCTATTACAGGGTACCAAAAATGGCACAATATGCAGTGACATAGTGGATATAAACCCACATTAGAAATCAGGGGATGTGGGCTCAATTTCTGCCTATGCCACTTAGGTTGTCACCTCCTGGGGATGACATGTTGACTTCCCGGAGCTGCTCACCTATGAATGTAGACGATGACACCTGCCTACCTGTCTCCCAGGTTTAATGTAAAGATCAAATGAAATCACGTATATGAGATTTAATTTAACACCTGAAGTGATTACAGTTATTATTTTTATTGCTATTATTCACGTGGTGTCTTGAAAAGAAAGAGGGCTTTGGAGTTAGGCTCGGGTTGGGTTGGAGTCCCAACTCTATTATTCACCTGTTCTTTGATTTTGTGGCAGAGAATGCTTACATTCTCCGAGCTTTATTTTTATCCTCTCTGCGTGAGGATGATTCGATTATCTCCCAGGGTTAGTGTGCAATGGTAGACTAATGGGGTGGGGGCAGAGAATGCAGGCAATAAGAAAGGCATTGTCTCTAGAGAATTTAGAAACAATAAAAAAAACTGACTCAAAGTTGTCTTTTTTCTTAAACACCATGTACCAGCAATACTAAACCAAACATACAAAACAATGTCAGCGATAAAGTAAATCCTCCTCCTCGTGGGGGCAGACCAGGATCAATACACCTCCCTCTTTGGTTGGCTACTGTCAGTGTGATGATTACAGTGAATCATACAAAATCTTCAGCATAGTTTTGATATTCTGAAGATACTCAGAAAATTATGGTTCTTTTTCACATTGCAAAGTTATGGTAGATAATTGCAGTAGTCTGGATTCGTACTGAGTATTTCCGTTGAAGATCCCATAATAGATTCATAAGCATTAGGATGGGTCTTTACTGACAACCATCCCAAATACAAGAAGAAACAAACAGTTGGCATGGAGAATGGATAGGTATAGCTATGAATAGCTAGAGAAGGTAGCCAGTCTGGTTCCATATTGAGCAGTTATTTTCCTAAGGTTTCATTATTAGGTGATTTTTGAATCAAAGCACTGAAGAGTCCAGTTAAAATACATATATATTATCTGGAGACAACAGATTTCTCCAGTCCCAACTGTGGATTCTATGGCAGGTAACCTCTGCTTCCTTTAAATAAATGGCTATCAAATGTAAGGGTGAGCTTTAGAAATGCCAGCATCCCATGTCTCCCAGCATCTATGCTGGGTTGGTTAGCTCTGGACACCAGGGTGAAGGCAGAGCTGAGTTCAAAGAGAGACAAGTAGAGGGAAAAAAAGTGATAAAGAGTGACGATGTTAACCTAGTTGGAGAGATAGCTGTGGGAAGGCAGAAGGTAGGAATATTGGCTGGTCACTACGGCGGGGGGCAGGCTTGAGAGCTGGGGGCAGAAGAATTTCTCCAGAAATAGGAAAAGAGTCTAGTATAATGGGAGCCCAAATAAAATTAATAGCCTATATTTATTGAACATTTGCTATGCACTAGATCCTATCCTTGAGACACTGGGCGCTAGGATGAGACAAACCACTAAGTAGCTACTTTTAGTGCACTGTAAGAACTGAAATTGAGAGATTTCACCTAGAACCTGTAATGAAAGGACAGTTGTCCCAAAGGCTGATATCTGGAAGAAATTAGCAGCTATTCTATAAGTAAGGTACAAGAAATCAGAAATCCTGTCTATTGTACAGAATTTTATTAAGTTTATTTAGTAGAAGAGATTTCAGATCAATAATTTAGCTTCTGTAAACTCCTGGACCTCCTACCACTTAGAAAATAGACTTGGCATGTCAAATGACTATGTGCAATGCTGTAGATCAACTGTGGAGAGGGATTATCCAAGAGAAATAAAAAGGAGAGACCGGAGAATCCAGCTTGTGAGCTAAACAGGAGAAACTGTTATGTCTCTCTTGTTTACGGCTCTTGCTTCTCAGTGCCCTGCAACAAATATCTGTTGACAACTGAGTAAATGACATGCTGGTAGGAGAAAATTACCGGCACTGGGATATATTTTAAAGTGGTACTCAGGGTCTGTTTCATTACAATAAACTATTCAGCAATTAATTATCTTAGCCATTCAGATCCCCTGACCTAATTCTAAACCCTGTGTTTTGAAAAGGAAAAGGAATCAGTTTAAATAAAGGGACATTTTCTTAGTAGGCAGGCTTAGATGAAGTGACAAAGGTGATCCTGGATATTTCTCAGTATGAATGAGTTTTGCTAGCTAGACCTGGTTCTGTAATTTAATCTCAGAGACTTCATCTACTTAATAAAACCACATTTAAGTACGACGAATTGTTTGAACAGGACAACAGGTGCAATGGCTGATTGTTTTAATATAACACAAACACAGCTTATGAAGTGTTGGTAAAAAGGTGATTCCTAAGGAAATAGATATTAGAATATACCTCCTGATTTGTGACTAATATCATTTGCAAAGTTTGGAGAAATGTTGAGAGGACAGAGTTTACCTGTGGGTTTTTCGCCTATTCATTCAGTAAACATTTACTGAGCAATTTTTATAAAGTCAGGGATGTGCTAGGTGCTGCTGGTTAGGACATACCGGATATTTGACTAAGCTTATTACATATTTCCACATAATTTGTTATGAGGTGTCTTTTTAGAATCTCAAGGTTCTGTTCACATTCTTCTGTGGTTCACTCATCACTAGGAAAAGCTCACATTTTCATAAAAGCATTTTCCTTGAAAATTATCAGTATTTTCTTCTGTTCTAAGTTACATTTTGGGGACAGTCAGGAAGGAGCAATGTCAGACTAATTACGATAATAATAATAGGGCCCAGGCGTCTGACTTTGATCTTGGGAACCATCTGCAATGCAGACCACTTTGATGTTTCACACAATGGAAGCATAAATATTTTCTATGTACTCCATGACTGGACTTTCAGAAATCTAATTAAGATGAAGGTCAATTAAGAGAAAATGAAATTTTAACTCCAAAAGTCAGACAAGAGGTGGAAGATGATGGCATGGCTGTGTGTACATAAAAGAAGCTAACTAACCTAATTATAAACTTATATAAACACCCGGAGAAATTGCCTTTCATGTGGAAAAAAGGTCCTAAAGCATTTTATAACATTGAGATCATTAATGTGTCTTTGAAACACACCCAGTACTGGAAAAGAATAGTAATACTGGCATTTCAAAACTCTATTACAAAAAGTTCGCAGACAGCTATAGGATAAAAGGACTTCAGAGCTCGTGAACTGCAGCCCCCTGCTTCTGGGAGATGAGTGCCCTAAATGTCTAGGGCAGAGTCCTATGTGTTGGATTCTCCTGGGTATGGTGTGAAGGAGACTTCGCTGTCTGTTTCAGAAGGCTGCAAGGCTGGAGCAAGGCCACAGGAAGCAGTGCGGCCCACCATAGATGGGGCACCTAAGGCAAGTCTCCTCGGCTCTCTATGCCTCAGTTTCCAAACTTTTCAAGTCAGACTAATGATGTTTATCTCATGAGTTTACTATGAGGACTAAATGACAAATGTAAACCCCTTAATCCAGTGTGGCACATAGTAGGTACTAAGAATTGAAAACTCCTCCTTCTCTTCCTCGTTCTCCTGAGAGCATGGGATTTAGAATCAAACTGGCTGGAGTCTGGATCCTTTTTCTTACCCTCGCTTTCTGTGTCACTTTGGAAAAGCAAAGTAACTCATCACAGTCAAAAGCATATTTTCAAATATGGGTTAAAATGTCTGTGCATGTGTGTTTGTGTGCCCATGTGCACATGTATACGTGTGTTATATGTGCATATGTGTGTACGTGTGTGTGTAAGATGCATATTTGTGTGTGTGTATGTATGTGTTAAAGATATAAGAAGGAAGAACTGTCAGGACATCCTTTGTCCCTGCCACTAGCCACAACTGTGTGATGTGGGAACTTGAATTTGAATGATGTGGAAAGTCACTCCTAACTGAACAGGATAAGCGAATTCTCTTTATTCCTTTGCTGGGTGACACACATCATATGGATCTGCCCTGCCCCCCATCTTTTGAACTACATCTAAGGATCCTTTCATCTGAGGAGTTCAAAGTATGCCCACTTACCTATGCATCTTAGTGAAATTTTCCTTTCTAATGCCCATACTTTGGGACAAATAGATAACCAAAATTAACTTATCAAGTATCCCTGTAACCATTGGGAACCCAGGGTATCCGACCACAGTGGCTTGAATTTATTCCCAAGGCCAATTAAATAGCAGAGGATAAAATATGATCTTGGATTATTCCCTTCTGACAAACAATGCATTAAGATGGAAATTCCAGTTAAAGCAGGTATGAATTGTTGCTTTTTCCAAAGTGGTATGACCTTGGTCTCCTCAAAGACCAGAATAGTGATTGCCAGAAATGCTAGTGCTGTCTGATCATGTTTTCTTAATTCTGTAGTCTGAGTAACAGACAGAGTGTGTTGTTAAATGCATTATGGCTTATATTTAGAGTTGGTAGAGTTGATTTATCAAATTCAAAGACCAACTCCTGCCCTTGGATGTGTCCAATGTACAAATGTGCATCCCTGACTAGAGGGGCATCTGCTTGAAATGCAATGTTCCTTTGCTACCAGGATCTTTACAGCTAGCTGGAGGTAGAGGTGGGTCCTGAGCACACAGCACCTGCTGGCTCCTGCCATACTCACAGTTCACAGTGACCTTGACTTGTTTGACGTCCGCCGAGGAAACCTCATTGGCAGCTTTGCACTCATATTTGCCTGACTGCTCCCTGGTGATGCCGAGGATCTCCAGATATTCTTCTTCTCCTTCAAATTCTCTTCCTGAAAAATAGAGGTTTGCATGATTGGTTTTTAAAGTTTAAAATATGCAGCAGATCACCTCTTTTTTCTTTTTAGAAGCAATAAATCTACATGGCTTTTCAATAATTTGACAATGTGCTTGTCTGAGGTCAGGTTCCACAGAAGCAGAAGCCAAGACAAAAAGTCATGTGAAAGTGATTAAGGAGGAAGCGTTCTCAGGAAAAACTGGTAGCAGAGTGGGAAGATGGGACCTGGAAGAGAAAGAAGGCAAGTGAGGGTGCAAAGCCAGGTGACGTCCCACAGAGGGCAACTTGCCTCAATCCCTCAGGGAGCTCTGGGGACGGCACATTTCCCACTTTGAAGTTGTCCTGACTGAGAGTCAAGAAGCCAGAGTGTTTATATATCTACACCCAGCTTTATTGGTTAAGGGCTTAGAACAAAGAGGGAGTTGGGGGGAGGAACATACAAGTTTTAAAGGACTTGGAGGGGCTACCTTTGAAGCACTAATATCATCAACTATACCATGCTGCAAAGCACTCTTTCAAAAAGTTGTTATTAGGACAAATGGCTTCCTTTTGAGAAACTGTCACTCTTTTCCCCCAGATTATGTGGAATACTGTACACAAAGCTCATGTTCTAAACCCCGTCTTGTAGTTATGGTTTCCTGGTTCAGTGTCAAACTACATCATCATTGAGGCTTTCAGGCCGTGGACCAGATCCATGAGAATGTGCTGCTGGTGGTGCATTTTGTGATAGACTGTGTCAATGGGGGAAGGGATAGGGAGCTAAATAGCATTGGCTTAACCAGGTGGGATTAGGGGTCTGGAGGCCCTTTTTGGAAAGTTCCACAAAGTTAGATATGTCCATTTTAGTTAAGAAATCTCAAGACAGGCAGGCTTGTTTAATTCCCCTTATGTAGAGTATAATTGATTAAATGATTTTCTTCTGAGAGAGAGTGCGAGAGAGAGAAAGAGAGAAAGTAAGGGGAAGTAGAGGGGGAGGGAAAAGAAAAGGGGAAAGAGAAGATGAAGAGGAAAAGGGGTTGAGCAGGGGGAAGAGCTTGGACTTTAGCTAAATTGAATACCCCTCACCCCAACTTACAAAACCCCATTGCTGTTGAGTTAGGATAGAGCAGCTGGGGAGGGTGCAAAAGAACAGTCTTGCCACCATGAAGAAATCTTGCTTCTAGTCATCCTACACTAAATGGTACCAATTAATAGCTCTGCTCAAATGCCACAAACTGTTTTCCCTTTCTGCAAATTCCCTGATGGCCAAATCAACATAACAGACAGTGAGCACAGAGACAAATTCACTGTCTAAATATGTCAGCTAAGCCTGTTAACTAGGCTCCCAATAGAACAAAGGGCCTCTTTGATAACATTCTATAACACAACTGTCACGAATACTCCAAGCTTCAAGTCTTCTGTCAATTGTCACTATCATTAGTTCTGAGGAAACTTTGCAATACCAACAACAAAAAGGCAATAGTTATATACAATTATTTGGTTCTGGAGTCCTGCATATTATCTAGCACATGCTTCTACTGAAAATGTTTTAGAATTAATCTATAAGTATATAGCTGCATATTATTTATAAAAGGATAATTTATTTTCCTGTCTGTGTTTTTGCCTTTTTTCTTCTCCACATTCAGGCAAGTAGTCAGACGTTACTTCACATGCCACAGAAGTAGAATGTGGTAGGAAAGTAAACAGAAACCTTAGAAAGGGTAATAGTCCACTTTATTGGATTAGCTGAGGAGAATTAGGACTTGGAGGAAAAAAAAGATCTTTCCTGCAACTTGCAACTATGGACTGAGAATCATGCCAACTAATTGATGCTAAGAATCTTCTAGCTAAATATAAATACCCTGAAGCCAAATGGCAACTTTGACAATTGCAGGCCAAAATAGGTATAGGCTCATTAGAAATCTGGAATGCAAAGGTGGGATTTACAGTAAGACAGCATTATTGATTTTGAGAATAATGGTGGATTATAATGAAGAAACAGTTAAAGATGATTTCAGAATGGTTTAGGATTTCTGCCCCACCCCCACATTCATCAACCTTATTCCTACTTAAGCAATTGTCAGTAGAACAAAGAGGGAACAAGTATAGTCTTCTTGGAGATCGTTAACAACACTAAATTATTTTCAATTCCCATAAAATATCTAGATATGGTAGTAATGGATCCCTACCTTGCATTTTGAATATTCGAAAGATTTAAACCAGTTCCAGGAGAAGGAAAGATGATTTTTAGCAGCATCAACTGAGGCCCTACCAGTTTGGGAAGATGGCACCTATGAGAGTAAACATTAAGAAGAACTGGAGAAAATAAAGTAATATTTATTGGGTTTTGGACCTGGGATTCTTATATGCCAATGTAGATATTAATAATCTCGTTTTTTCCTGAGAAGCAGATAATAAAACAGGTCATCATGGGATGAATTTTCAATCCCACATCTCTAGGAAGAATTTCCCCTAATACTACCTGAGGATGAAGGAGGAGTTTTCGATTAAGTGCGCCCCCCTCTCCCCCATAGGCAGAAAGATCTTGCTTTTCCCATGATAGCTCTCCTCCACTCTGATGGCTGCCTCGCTCCAGCACACAATGTACACAGCTGTTTCATCAGATGGAGGAGTCTCAAGGTGCAAACCACACATAGGCAAGAGAAAATAGATGGTCTTCCCTCATCCAACAAGCTTGACAAGATTTTAAAATAGTAAATAACATCTCTGAGCCCTTCTTCTTGTCATTCTTCTTCTACCCCTTTGATCCTCCAGTTGAAACTCTTATACTTCCTGGAACTTCTTGCTGGTCTATTTTTCTTGCACCCACAGGAGACTTTGCCCACAATGCATTCTCTCTCCTACTTCACTTGAACATTTCTCATTATTCTACAGTGATTTGAGAGGAAAAGGGAACTTTTCTCTTGCTAGAAAGCCAAAGAACCAGATTGTAAATTCCTCAAGGACCATGTCTTACTTGCAATATCCCCATGAACCAGCACGGGGTTTGGCACAGATTACTTAATAAATGTGTATTGAGTTAGCTGAACTGAATTAAGAAACACAAGCAGAAACTAGAGTCAGATTCAATACGTCATATAGCTTAAGAGAACAAAGTATTGAAAGATGGCTAAGAACTTCTGTAAGAGAAGTTGCTGTATAAATCCACTCCCTTTTAATGATCCTAACCAAGTACCCTTTTACTAGGGAAGAAAGGGTGTGCTGAGTACTCTGCTGTTGAAAGGCTGCATGGGGCATCTCTGGCCATGTCCTAAGGATATATCTGCTGTGTGCAGTTATTGTTTCAGAAAAAAGTGTAGAGACACCAACAGAGCCCCCGGTGGAAACAGGCATAATGCCATTCCTTTCATCTGATCAACCGCAGTTTCTTGTTTCAAGAGATGGAATACACCATGTTAACCTTGAGTCACAGAATTCTAAAATGCATTCAGATCCTCTAGCTCCTCCCCCTTGCCCCAATGTGTCTGTCCCCATCAAGGCACCTTTTCTCTCATTCTTTCAGTTCACTCTGACTAGCTGCTCTCAACCCACATGTCCTGTCACCGTTTCTCTTTACTTTCTCAACCTTGAGAAGACTCTCAGTCCAGAACGTGACACTTAAGCTGTTGCTAAGTTCTCTGGTGGAATAAAGCCCTGTGGCTACAATGTGGACTTTTCTCTCATTCCTATCTATTATTTTCTGCCCTTGTATAAATGTTTACTTGAAATGCAAATTTCAATATTTTGGCATTTTAAACATCTCAACCTATTTCCACAAGCTTGCTCACATCGCTGAGTGTTATATTTATTCTGAGATCTGGTGTTTAGTTTAAACCTCCCTTAGCTTAATGTGCTTTTGTGTCTCCTGGCAATATTCACTACCAGGCTAAATAACTCCCCATCATCCTTAGCATATGCACCTTTCAACTCTGGCACATAATTAGCATATCCCCTCTTAGTCATTGTTTACTCAAGTTGTACATATTAGTTCTTTTAATATTTCTTCATAAGTCAGGAAGAAGGGCCTAGCGCCAATGGTAGGAGGAACGTATTCTCTTCTGTGTTCCCTAATGTAAAGGCAAATCAGCCAGGAATAACTCCAATTAAAGTATGCCAGGTGCTACCTTCTGAGTATAGTGCCTTCAGAGCACTGAGCTTTGGTGAAACTTGTAGAGTTCACATTCAAAATGTTGATTTATTTAGATTTCCAAGGTCAACCAAGCATTTGAAAGCAAGCAGCCATTTGAAATTAAATGTATTTCCATGGATCTTCTCTCTCTTTCTCCCTTTCTCTCCTCACACCCCCACCCCCCTCTCCCCTACTCCCATACATGCAAACAGCTATTTATTTACATGTAATCATTCACTCTAACTTTTAGGCAACAGCACACAAATTCACTAACACCCAAATATTTGCTCGCTAAACAGAGCCGGTCTATTCCTGAAAATTCCCCAGGACATGACAGCCAGTGCCCTATTTGGAATAAAAAAAAAAAGACTACACCCTAATAATCATTATGATATCTGTCTTTCTTTTCCTTTATTTGAGATACAGGCAATAACATTCAGGAAATGTATTAAATTTGAGTGTTTTGTGACTTTAAAAATGTAGAATTCCAGGGATTCTTACATGTTAGGAAATGGATGAGTCATGTTTTTTTCACTATTCTGAGAAGAGTCTTATAACATCTCTGTAGATTATTCTTTCACAGAAGGGAAGGTGAGCTTGAAATGGGGTTGAAATTCCCTTTACTCACCTAAATTTGAGTATTTACAAGTAAGTGGCTGTAAACACATTAGCTATAAATACAAATACATATACAGTTTAATAAAAAGCAAAGAAACGGAACTTGTCTTGCAGGGTATGTGTGTATGGACGTGTGTGTTTGTGTGGGTTTATAGTTGGAAAGGGGAGTGAAGAGGGTGAGCAAAAGCAAGCTATGAACTTCTACCTCTAAAAAGAAAAGAAAAAAGGATCGAGAATCAATGATGCCATTTGAAATTTCCTGTGCTCACTTCAAAAGCCGTAACAAGTTTCTGTTCTTCTGTTCTTATAGCACATTTCATGTTTTCTTTTTTTTTTTCCTAAGGATATACTCACCTGTTCCTGCTTTTGCTTCCTTCCCTACTTTTTTTGTACATCACGTTCTACACAAACATGCTAAAAAAGAGGAAGAGAGAAAGAAACACAAAAAATCTAGAAAAAATGCCTGCGATGGGGTTCTGTTTATATTTCCAGCCATGTCTCTCTCCAGATTCTTTGAAGTTTTTGTTTCTCCGCTTCACATCCCATCTGAGAGATCCTTTAGTGTTTGACAGTGTTTCTCTCCAAAGGTTGAAACGAATTCTCATCCCCATCTCTCATCACCCATCAAGGGAGGGATGAAGAGTGGTAAATGATCCGTGGTGGAAAGAAGGCAGGGGTGGAGGGCGGACATAGTTGCCAGAAGCAGCAATCACAGGAGAAGGAGACACAGGGAAGAACAATGCACTGAAGAGAATGAGGGGGGAAAAAACTGAGAGAAGTGATACAATGAAGATGATTTTAAAGAAGAGTTAGAGGAATAGAAATGAAAGAAGAGAGAGTTCTCTAGAGAAAGAGGCATTTGACTATTAAGATATTTGAGCTACACGGAAGGGAAAGGCTTGGTTACCCTGCTGTAGAAATGTTTCCTATTTGAATAGTAAGACACAACAGGGTGTGGATTACGCAAATTGGCCCCATGCCTTCTGCAGCCCCAAAGGGTGTAGTTAGTACCCAGAAACCAGAGGCAAGCTCAACGCCAGGAAAGATTCACAACTGGCGTTGGCTCTATGAATGAGCATGAGCCAAATGAAGAAGAACACCCTGCCATTATTTTTCCTGGCATCCAGAGAGATCCAATTCATTATGGTTTGTATTTTTGCTTTCACACACACAAACAATCAGCTAGCTGATATAGTTTGAGCTCAGCATCCAACCAGAACCTGTCATCCACACATCCTTTTCAGTCCTGGGCCATGACATTCTGTTGTTGTACTCATACTTAGCTATTACCCCCTACTTGGTGTCAGTTTTTAGAAACAGTTCTGCTCTTCTAAGTGCTAGGCTTGAAATTAGGATCCCCTGTGTTTAGTTCTCTGAAGGGGAATTGTATTGACAATAGCTAATCTTCCATTGCAGGGATCACATCTGGTTTTGCTCTTCATTGTACCCCTATGTGCAGCACGATGCTGGATGCTGGAGTGCTCAAGAAATATTGCAGAGTGACTGTTGAAGGTGCTATCACTTAATAAACACATGCTAGGCACTGTGCTAAGTGACTCAGGTATTATCTTATTTAATTCACAATACCATTGAGATTGCTTACAGATGAGGAAACAAAGGAACCCAGGTTTAGAGAGGACCCCTAAAGAACTTGCCCAAGTTTACAATGTTATTAAAGGAGAGCTGAGGTTTGAACCACCTCTGTTGACTTTTGGATCCCATGTTCCCAGTTAGGCATGACTACTTTTATCATTAGAGTGCTGGGAGATGTTAGATTAGCTGAATTCTTAGCTCTCAGAATCTGCTCTATTACTGTCTTCTGAGTATAAACTGGGAGATTGGGAATGGGACACTAGGGGAATTTCCAAAGCAATGCAGTTCCGTTATAGATAAAAAAGAAAGTAAAGAGACAGCCTTCAGCTTCTGTAAGGTTTTTACACTTAACTTCCTCATTGAGAGAATCAAACAATGCAATAAATGAGAAAGAAAGTTGGTATTTAAAAGTTTAGCCCCACCCATTTATTTATAGAGGCCTCTCCAATAGCAATATGAAGCCACTGGTGCACACAAATGCCAATAGCCAGCAAAGGAGTTACAGGAACAGCGTAGAATGGACTTATCATATTTGAAAACACCAATGCATAAAGATACATGCACCCCTGTGTTCATTGCAGCATTATTCACAATACCCAAGACTTGGAAGCAACCTAAGTGCCCATCAAGGGACGAATGGGTAAAGAAGATGTGGTATAAATACACAATGGAATACTACTCAGCCATAAGAAATGATGAAATCCAGCCATTTGTGACAACATGGATGGACATTGAGGGTATTATGCAAAGTGAAATAAGTCAGAGGCGGAAGGTCAAATACCATATGATTTCCTTCATTAATTAGTAGATAACAACAACAATAAACAAACACCTAGAGACAGAGATTAGATTGGTGGTTAGCAGAGGGGAAGGGGGGAGGGAGGAGGGCAAAAGGGATAATTCGGCACAGGTGTGTGGTGATGGGTTGTAATTAGTATTTGGGTGGTGAACATGATGTAATCTATGCAGAAATAGAAGTATAATGATGTACACCTGAAATTTATACAATGTTATAAACCAATGTTACTGCAATAAACAAAAAATTAAAAAAAAAAAAGGAAAGACTTACTGGGAGAAGAGGGTTTTCAGGAAGTTGAAAAACACAAGTGGAGAGAATCAGAGCTGGCAAATTATAAAAGGGTGTGGCAATCTGGTTAGCTTGCCTGAAATAGAGTTCTCCATGCAGGAGGAATGAGCAGCGGGATGTGACAGCAGGACATACAGTAGGTGTGAGGGGTGGTGTAAAGACTCTGCATTTGCAATATTCGGTACCTCTGCGTCTCAATGAAGATACAGTGGAGCCTTCTGGCACCCACAAAGCACAGAGTAAAATGGCTTTTTTTTTCCTGCTGAGGAAGAGTCACCCTGGGCTAACATCTGTGGCCAATCTTCCTCTTTTTTTGCTTAAGGAAGATTAGCCCTGAGTTAACATCTGTGCCAGTCTTCCTCTATTTTGTATGTGGGTCGCCACCACAGCATGGCTGACGAGTGGTGTAGGTCCACACTTGGGATCTGAACCCATGAACCCATGCCACCAAAGCAAAGCGTGCTGAACTTAACCACTAAATATAATGGCATTTTTTATAATTTGATTCTTTCTTCGTTCGTTCGTTCGTTCCTTCCTTCCTTCCGTCCCTCCCTCCCTCCTTCCTTCCTTCCTTCCCTCCTTTCTTTCTTTTTTTCATAGAGAAAACGTGGTGTGTAAGCATGCGATCCCATGGAAATTCTATTTCTTTAAAGTCCTTTGTATATCAATACCACTTACATTTGGTACTAGTTTCTTGGCACTGAGTCCTAACATGTACTGTGATAAGCCACCCTGAGAACTGCTGTGAAAGTGTAGATGGTTCTTCGAGGATGTCAAATAGCCATCATCAGTCCTGACTAATTGGCAGTGGCATCCTAGAGCATGATGGTGAGAAGGATTCTGAGGCAGAATCTGGGCTTAATGCGAAAGAGTGGCAAAGTCTGTGAGGGCAAGAGAATGGATTGTGTGCCACATACTTGGACCCTCAAGTACCCTGTGGTCTCGTTTAGTCCACTTGAATTTTCTTGGGTATGAAGAAATGTATTCTAATTGCAACGTGTACGTTGAAAGCTAGTGGCTTCCTGGGTTTGAATGCAGTTGATACCACTCGGGAAATTAGGAAGGAGTGCTAATTTTGGAGTGAAGATAATGAGTTCTGTTCTTGACATGGTGTCAAGATCATGGTTTCATGATCAGGTTTTCTTGGAACATCCTGGGGAGTACATTCCATAGGCACTCAGAAATATGGAGTTGCTAAGAGACTGGGCTAAACGTGGATTACATGTGCAATACATACATTGGTGGTAATTCAAACCACTACAGCAGGGACTACAGAACATTTGTATGACATAGCATGATGTCATAAAGCAAGGACTCACTGTCTTGGTTTATTTTATTATCCCAGAGGTATGAGGAAGAAGAGGAAAAGAGGTAAAACTGAAAAAAAAAAAAAAGAAAAAACTAAATACTTAGAAGAGTCCTTTGAATAAAATAGAAGTAAAAATCTCTGCAGGTGTTGATTGTTTTCTAGACTATTTCCTAAGAAGGAGGCGAGGCAGAGATTAGAGTTGTTGGTTAGAGGCAACAACACCAAGATCTTTCACTGTTGTCTTCAGAACTGTAGGGGTATTAACGCCACCTGTCATTAACAATTCTGCCATGGCTGAGGATTAAATATCAAGAGAGATGAGAGCAGTGGTTGCTGTTTTCAAGAGTCACATAAATCAATTGGCATTTTGTAAGTGAATGTGTTAAACTCAGCAGAGCAGTTGCACCATGGAAGGACTGCTAGGCATAGTTTTGTGGCTGCCACAGAAGCCTTTGAAAGGTTATTAAAACAAAGCAGGCGATAACCCCATCTGGCCCTCCGCCCTTTCATTACAGGCCCCGATGTTGCAGTGACCTCGTTTGGGCTCACCCCCAAATCCCAGCCTCACTTCTTCAGCTAGCTTCACTGCTGAATGAGTTGTTTGATCCAATTTAGAGAACTGTTCTTGCTTAAAGTTAATAAATAAGTAATGAGGAGAAGAGTGGGGCTAAGGGGAGGGGTTGGCCAGAGAAGGAAATGGTTTAAGCATAAACTCAAGTGATGTTCTTAGAATGTCCCCATTTGACATAAGATGGGCAGCCTTCGGTTGCTCAAGGGTCAACACAAACCCAGTAAGGAGTCCTGCAATTTGCTTCTTGCTTTTAAACCAAAATGTATGAACTAGGAATTACCCCCATCAACACTGAGTTTGGGTTGCAGCCTTCTGTGTACCAGCACCCCTCAGTCCTGGCCCTGGGTTTTTTTAGCCTTTCTGTGAAGCAGATGGATTGCAGTGGGAGTGAGGGTCCCAGCTGCACTGTTGGGAGTGTATGTGTAGGCGGAATGGGAGACCAGGAGCGAGCTCGTGCCTGCTCTTGAAGGCAGTACCTCTCCCAGGCTGGGCCCACACACTCTGGGAAGGCTACGAGGTCAGTTGGCCAAAGCTTAATAGGAAAACAGCAGTGATTTGTCTCCACTGCTATTTACGTTTCAAGCGCGTGACAGGATGTCACTGCAAGTGAGGGTCGCTAAATTTACTGCCTTTCAGACTACTGCCACAGTCTCTGACTTGACAAGTCACTTCATTTAAAAGGCAGTACATGAGGATGTTTCCTCCACTTCTTTTTAAATAAAAACAAAGGGAGGGAAAAAGGCCACCACAGAGGTTTAAACGGTTGAAATGAAGAAAGCCCATAAGACTGTCTTAGCCTGATGGAAGGGCGCTACTTTCACAAACTCCCCTCTAATTAAAGTGGCATATGAGGGAAAGGGATGACCCTGAAGATCTTGGTTTGACTGAATTTGTGGCTGGATGATATTTTGATGTGTTTGGGGTGTAATAAAATGAGCTTTTATACTTGTTGAATTTGAACGCTTAAAGGATATTCAAATGGAGATTCCTTCTAAACGACTGGATATAAAGGAAGAATAAAATGACTTATTTTTTTACATTTCATTTCTTTATTCATTTATTTTCTGAATTGAAGAAGATAACTATAGACAAAAAGAAGGAATTAACCATCTAGAGGGTAAAGGAGATAGAGATGGGGTACCTCCAAATGTTGAATAAGATTAACAAGTCAAAACACAAATTTTTAGTGTAAAAAAGCCTAAATACTTAAAAATATATATGCAAGTGGATTGTGATCTGAATAGTAGAACATAGCTTCCGAGTACAATTATAAACAGTTATGTGACTAATATCTATTGCTACCATGTACCAGCCAATAATTTAAACAGGAAGTATAAGAAATAGAGGAAGTAGAAAGAAGAAAAATATTATTCCTAACACTTTGGAACTTCCATTCTCATCAGTGATAAATGCAATTAAACAGCTCTGGAAGGCCTTGACTTTATTTCATGTGAGTGGAAAATGCTTTGGGAATTATACTTGCACTAGTTTCTATTAAAAACTATTAACCATATTTTCCTCAATGATTTTAAATGCCACTCCTATTTACAACTTGGTTTGTTTCTTGATTCTATTCTGTTTCTTGACTCTTTTCATCTATTCCTAGGCCAGTCTCCTACTATTTTAATTACCATAGCTTTTAATATATTTTAATTTAAGATATGAATAGTCATTTATCATAATTTTCCTGATTAGTTCCACATATATTTTTTAGATGAACTTTAGAATTATCTTCTAAATTAAACAAAAAATAAACATTCAGTCTTTTGATTGGGTTTATATCAGACTTATAGGTTAATTTGGAGAAATAATCTTTACCATCTTGATTCTTTCTACCCAAGAATAAGATATCACATTTGTCTTCTTTATTCATCCATCCATTGTTATTTTTTCTTAAGTCCTGAGAATTTTGCATTAAGCCTGTTCTAACATATTTTATATTTTCTTATTTCTAGTGAGTAGGGTCCTTTTTGTCATTATCTAACTAGTCATATTTAGAAAAATCATAGTTTTGTATGTCAATATACTAACTACTGAATTATCTTTTTCTCTTATTGTTGCAAAAATGGTGTTGAAACAACAGGCTATCCCATTTTGAAAAAAAAATACCCTCACACTATTCACCAAAACAAATTCAGATGGATCAAGTGATTCAATATTAAAAATTACTACAAGAGTAGTAAGAGAAAAGACAATACTTTGATAATAATGAAGAAAGGAATACCTTTCTAAGTCAGTCATGAAGCAAAGAAGCCATAAAAAAAGAGATGTATTAATTTGACTATACAAAAAGTAGACATTTTTCCACAGCACAAAACCTTCATCAACAAAGTTAACACATAAATGAGAAGATCAAAAATGTATTTATAATATAGATGACATAAAAGGGCCAAACTCCTTAAAAAGTTGAATTTTCAAAGTCAGTAGGCTGGTCTGACGATTTTGGGAGAAAATTTGAGAATATCTACTAAAGCTGAGGACGTGCATATGATCCAGCAATTCCACTACTACGTGCACAGCAGCACTGGAAGCATCCACATTTGTGTAGACAGTAAATAAATTGTTGCATATTCATATAATAGAATACCGTACAGCAAAGAAAATGAATAGATGACAGGTATAAGTGGCAACATGGACAATCTCCCAAACATAATGTTGTGTGAAATAAATAAAACAGGATAAATAGAGTATATATCCCCTCATGTGAAAATTACAGACAAGTAAAACTCATCTATTTTTTCCAGGCATACTATAGTTGTAAATTTATAAAGCAAAGCAGGGAAAGGATTATCACAAAATATTTAGTATTGTTATATCAAGCATTTATTAAGTGCTTACTATGTGCCATGCTTTTTATATAAATGTATTCACTTAATTAATAAAATGTTATTCATGTAAGGTAATGTTATCTAGTCATAAAAATGTTATATCGGTTATAGAATACTATGTATGGTACACCTCCTTTGTGTTAGAAAAGTTATATACACACATGGATGTGTATTATTCCTATATATGCTTTTTAACACATGGGCTTGCATATACACAATGTCTACACAACACCAGTAGCAGTCTTACTTCTGGATTATGGAATTAGGAGTGCCAAAAGTGTGTGGACAGAGATTTCCTTTCATTTTATGCCTTCCTATACTGCTTGAATTTTTGACATAGATCATATATTACTTTTATATTAAAAGTTTTTTAAAAATGGAATTGGATTTAATAATTTCAGTATAAAGGAAAGACATACCCACCCCTGTGGCTGTATCCTCAGGGCAGGTTTCTCATAATGAAAAAGAAAATCTCTGAGATTTTTCTATTTCTGGCATAAGGAAAGAAGAATTCATACGGAAATAAGACACCAGTACGAAATGACAGGAGGAATAGTAGCTAGGAAGTTGATATGATATAAAATCTGAACAATTCTCTAATGAGCTGGACAATAAGGAGTTTTAATGACTGTACGTGTCATGTCTGTTCCACCCTGCCTCCTGTACTGTCCAACTGTGGCTATTAAAGACTTGTGACTTAAAGGCTCAGCCCGCTCTGCCCTGAAGCAGTGAGACTCAAGCCTGGAGATTGTTGACAGTTCTTTCCCCACTGTTGAGAGGGGTCTGGGCTTCAGTGCCGACCCTGAAGGTGGCAGGTACTTGTGTGCACACTCAGATACCTTTTCTCTACCTGTTCTCCACTCCATGCACCAGTTTGCTTGATTGCTCTTTGGTCCTTGTCATTGGCGCTCAGATTGCACTCCAGTCCCCAGCTGGGACTAAAGTTGGGCTAACCCATGAATTTGACCCATCACCTAGTTGTCACGTCTCCTTTCCTCCAAGGCTGGATGCTTTTTACTGTATTTCTATCACTGACTAATAGCCTGCTAACCTTGATACAGCACCATTACCTATATCTTCATAGCCCTTGGACCTGAATATTCTGAGAATGATCCCAACCTGAGTTTCTTAATGATGTGAACTATGAGTCTTCCAGGAAAAAAGAGATATGAACTGTGGATAGAAAGAAACTTTGTCCTGATTTCTTTCTTCTTTTATATTCCTTCGGCCCAAGCAAAACTCAGCTTATTCCTTTCTCAATGGGAACTTCTAAGTTCGCTAGTGGTGTAGGCTTCCCCAGGGCCTAGTGGGCAAGAACCACAAAATTATTTCCTTAAAAGTATACAGTCTATAAGGTCTATATGGAGATCTTTTATGGATGGAGAGAGCAGGTGATAACTAATGCCTGTCATACAAAGATATCAGACTCAGGATTTTTTTCCACATTATATAGCACAGAACTTTGTATTCCAAACAAGTGCTTAAATGCCCTCAATCATTTGTTTATACCAGACAACTTCCCAGCCCTGTGTTGGAGCCATTTTGTCCTGCTTTAGGAAGCTGATCAGTATGCTTAGAAGGTTTGCCTCCCTCACTTCCCATACCTAACTTATAAAGATCTCACTGCAACCACACTGAATGACTATGCCAGAGAATCAATTGCTAATGAATTTCAACCTAGGACCTGTCAAATGCTTGTTTAAAACACTCGATAGGGCCGGCCCAGCAGCATAGCAGTTAAATTCACGTGTTCGGCTTTGGCGGCCTGGGGTTCACTGGTTCGGATCCTGGGCGAGGACCTACTCACTGCTCCTCAAGCCGTGCTGAGGTGGTGTCCCACACAAAAGAGCCACAACTCTACAACCATGATATACAACTATGTACTGGGGCTTTGGGGAGAAAAAAGAAAAAGAGGAAGATTGGCAACAGATGTTAGCGAGGGGCCAATCTTCCTCAAAAAAAATGCACTGAATTGTTAAAAAAAAAACACAAAACTTGATAATTGCAAGGTATAGGTTATGTAGTGAATATCTGTGTCCCCCCCATAATTCATATGTTGAAATCCTATCCCCAATGTGATAGTATTGTGATGTGGGGGCCTTTGGGAGGTGATTAGGTCATGAGGATGGTGTTATCATGAATGAGAGTAGTACCCTTATAAAAGAGACCCCAGAGAGCTCTCTCATTCCTTCTGCCATGTGAGGACACCAGGAGAAGACTGCCATCCAAGAACCAAGAAGCAGGCTCTCACCAGATACTGAATCTGCCTGAGCCTTGATCTTGGATGACTCAGCCTCTAGAACTATGAAAAATAAACATTTGTTGTTTAAGCCACTCAGTCTATGGTACTTTGTTACAGTAGCCCGAACTGACTGAGACAGCATACCTACTCAGCACACTACTATCCATTTAAGAGTCTCTGGAGTCTATCCAAGGATCATGTATTACAAAGCAAGACACTTGGACCATAATTATTTATGCACTTCCTAGAAATGGTATCACTGAAGTGAGACCACAGGCTTTTCTATAAAGACTATAAAAAATTACCATTTTGAACACATTTTTCTGTGTATTTCATAAACTTCACTCACATATATCATCTAATACATTACTCAATACCCTTTGTAAGTGGCCTCCATGCATCAGATATTTGAAGAAAATAATGTCTCCTCAGATGAATTTTTAAACTCTTGCTACTGTTTTTGAAATTAAAAAGTAGTTACTGTGAATTAATGTATTTTCCCTTTTGCTTTCACTTTTAAAAATTATGCAAATATTGTGCCCAGGTGTAGTGATTAGCTTATCTCAGGTTCCTGTCAGCATCTATTCCAGTGTTTCTCAAGGTGTGCTCTGTAGACCACCTATACAAGAATCACACTGGGAGCTGACTCTACGTGCAGATCACTGGGCCCTTTCACAGACTCACTGAGTCAGAACTGCTGGGGGTGAGGCCCAGGAATCCATGTGTGTATAAAGTTCCCTGGGTGATGCTTGGGCACATCTACAATTGGGAACCATCCATTTGATCTTAGTAGTCTGACATTCAGAGGCTCATCCTTTTTGTTCTCTCACGGGACTTCAATTAACTCCAGCTGACAGGTTTAACCTTGGCCTGGGATCAGGACTCAATCCAGCTTTTATGTCAGAGGAGACTGAAGAAGAAAAGTTAAATTATCATTAGAAGAATCAACATCCTGCACTGAACTTCACACTCAATTCCTAGTCCTGAGCTAACAATTCAGCATCCATTTGTTGGTAACACTGTGTGTCACACGGGCTGCTTACATATGCTAGTTCATTTATCTATACAGGTGTATTCCTTTCTCTTTCCTTACAAATGAAGCTACTTAAGTTTAGCCAAGTTAAGAAACTTTCCCAACATCACACAGATAATAGACGGCAAAGCCAAGAAGTCTGTGTGACTCTAGTGTTTTTAACCACTATACCATATTTTAAAAGTCTCAGCTCTATTCCTGAGACTGATCTCCATGTTGCCTACCAGTTCCAAACACTAGGTTCCTGACAAAAGCCAATGCTGACTACCTGCCGGCCTGCCTGGAACTCTAAACAAAGCCGGGGTCCCAACTCCCAATTGTCTGCTGTCCTTTCCTTTCCTCTCTGTCCTGCAGTTTACTGCGTTTTGCCCGGGATGGTCACTAGATTTTCATATTGTAAAAATCACCAAGAATAGGTCATTTACGTGCAAAGTTGGACAAGAAAATGCAAATTGTCTTTCCTGCCTCCATTATGCATGAATTTTCTTATAAAATCACCTTTGATCAGTGGATAAGCTGTCAGTGAACTTGCAGAATGACAGATGGATGGCTGCTGACTATCTGAAGTATTGGAAGATCCTCTAAGAGTAAATTAATTTGTAAACAGACAAGAGATTTAATTTCTTTGGATCATGTTATGTAGGATTTGGAGCTATCCCACCCCACACACTAGTAGACTGGTTGCAGAGTTACACTGAAATTACACGTGGCTAGCATGAGGTATAGGCAGAAAAGGTGACGCAAGGCTGGGGCCGCCTGTGTGGGAGGATCTGACAGGTTGCCAGGCAGGATAAATTGACTCAAAGACATCAAACTTTGAAGACTGTAGTTGGAATCCAGAAGATGGTGCAGATGCTGCTTCACTCATCAGATTGTTTTCAGTAGTTGGGAGGCCTTGAAGCCCCCTCTCCCTTGATCTCTTTTCTGCTCTTCCTAACCAACCTACTCCGCAGTTCTCTGGTTCTTCAGCAGAGAACCCCTGCGGGCAGACAAGCCTCTCTCTTGAGGGTATTGCTAGTCTTTTAAGTGTAGTGACTCCTGCCGTGCTAAAGTTTGCTGCTCTACCCTGACAGGGGTGAGGGCAGGGCAAAGGGCACAGAGGGGACCTAGAACGCCATGTGCCATGAGGGATTCCCAGAATTGTAGAGCCGGAGGGATGGAGCATCCTGTTGTCCGTCCCCGACTGTGTGGGTGAGAGGACAGCAGCCCACAGAGAGGTCAGATGGCTCCTCCAGGGTGCCGGAGCAAGTCCAGTGGTGGGCAAGGCTTCTCAGAGGGTCTCAGTCCTCCAAGACTCAAGTGCTGTTCCCTGATGACAGGACCTGGCTGTGGGCATCCCATTATGAATAGTCCCTAAATAGGGTGGTCTAAAAATTAGGCTTTCAGCGTTGACTCTTCCAAAGCACTGGACAGTGGGGGACAATTGCTAGTAAAAGAGCAAGTTTACAGATCCCCTTCCTGATAAGATAATGTCCAGGCTTCTAGAAGATGAAATGACAAAATAAATGATAAAAAGAAAAAAAAAAAAAAAAAAACTTAATTATTTTCCCATTAAGACTCCTTTTGCAATGCAAATATTAATGCAAGTGGTTATACCTTTTATCAACTAATGTCTTAATTCTCAGTTAACACCTAAGAGACTTGTCAGCCTACAGGCAATCAGGATAGGTGCTTGTGGGAATAAGTTCCAGGGAACTAGAAGGACTAGAATGGAAGAAGAGAGGCTCGCAATTCAGATATCCCATTTTTCACGACTCTGGTTTCCTGTATCTAAAGGTTTGAGGCAAGTAAAAAGGAAGTAGTAAACACTTACTAATATCTAAGTCTTGATGTGAAATTATTTGCAGATATGGACAAAAAGGTCATGGTTTATGATATATATATATAAATAAGTCAGTTCTGGAATAGGCATAAAACATACTAAAAGTCTTGGGTGCATTTGAAGTCATGCTAGGTGGTCTTTTAAACTTGCTGATCCATATCTTGATGAGAACAATAATAGCCACTTTTTCAGAAGATAATTGGGTAAATTCTCAGTGGGAGGTCTTGGAGTGTCTTCAATAAATCACTAGGCTTTCACATGTCCTCAGCTCTCCCTTCCTTGTGTACTATTCTAAAATACTGCTCATTTCCAGAAGGCTAAACCTGGTTATAGCAATACCTCAACATAACATTTACTGATGAAATTTTAGGTTCCTGGTCTAAGAAACCTTGCAATTTCAATGTGAAAAGGTTAAGCACCTCAAATTATCCCCTTTGGAAAGATGGTTTCACCCAAAGGCAAACTTAGCAGTGGCTTTCAGGCAACACCGTCTGACCTGCTGTGTTCAGGGGCAGAGGAGACCACAGGGAAGATGTGAAGGCAGGAAAGCATGAGGGGGACGTCCTGAAGCAAACAAGAAGGTAATAGAGTGGGGCACAAGGAGAGCATAGGAAGAAATCAAGCAAATCAGACCCTGGGAAGAATAAGAGCATGAAGAAAGTGCTACCAGAATTGCAACAGCCTGGAATAGACTCACAGATTCCTACAAAATCAGCCTGTTGGCAGTCACGGCAGACAGAGGTTTGTTTTGGTTGGTTGAGCCTAAGCCTATTCACAAAGAGACTTCATTTGACTTAAAATAACCATGGTAAGAAGTGGTTACTTGTCATTCTACACATCTCAGAGGAAGTGAATAGAAAAGCATATGATTGCAAAGGTGGCTGGGTAAAGGAAAGCTTAAGAGTCACAAAAGTTTGGAGTGGTCTTTCTTTTTTTTTCCCTTTTTTTTTATTTAAATGATGTTCTTTTTTTTTTTCTTTTGCTGGGAAAGATTCGCCCTGAGCTAACATCTGTTGTCAATCCTCCTTTTTTGTTCCCCTCCCCAAAGCCCCAGTACATAGTTGTATATTCTAGCTGTAAGTCCTTGTAGTTCTTCTATGTGAGCTGCCACCACAGCATGGCTACTGACAGACGAGTAGAGTGGTTCTGCACCTGGGAACCGAACCCAGGCTGCCGAAGCAGAGCGCACCAAACTTTAACCACTAGACCATCAGGGCTGGCTCTGGAGTGGTCATTCTTAACGACATAGTGATAACCTTTAGTCCTTTTTAAAGGACTGGAGGCCCAAATCATTTTTTTAACCAATATCCATGGTCCTGATATAGTTTCATGTGGTCTAATGGTTTAGGTTTAGGCTTGGGCAGGTTATCACGGCACTCTCTGCACATCAGAGATAATGAAAAAGTTTTGTCCCTATGTTCAACTCTTATCTAATGTTTGACTCTTATCTAATGTTCAACTCTTATCTAATGGAATGTCTACCTAGAAAACTATCGACTGCTGTCATGGATGAGAACTATTGGCCACTGGCATGGGAAATGAAAGTGCTAGCTACATGTGAACAGCATGTGCTGTGGTGGGTCTAGTAAAACCTTGGTTAGAGCATGGCTAGGTTGGATCCATGCTAATCAAAACAAGATGCAATTCTGAAATAGTCAGATGCTTGACCTCTCCCTCCCCCAATCTAAGCATTAGCCATTGAGAAATCTATCCCTCTCTTCATCAAGGAGTCAAAGTTGGAATATCATAAAGCAACTTAAGAAGGAGAGGCATTTGGAAGAAACTAAGGGTGTGTGTCTGTAAAATATGTTCAAGGACAGCTGGAGAAAGGTAAATGATGGAATTTTGGTTAGCAGGAACATGGAATTATCCCCTCAACTAGCAAAAACATATTCTTCACTAAAGAGTCAAAAATATTAAACTTGAGACATAGATATTTATAATGAAGTTCAGTTGAAAGAAAGTTTAAAAGTAATTTTGCTAAATTTAATCATATAAATTTAACTCCACCTTTTGGAGAAGACATTAATAATTTCCAAATTACAATCCAAGACAAATTTTTTTGTCTACTCAAATTTTTAAGTAGCAGAGTACCTGAAAATCATACTACTACTAGGCTAAGAATAAATCCAAATATAAGAAGCTAAATATTTGATTATGTGATTTTGTGTTTATTCTACATTGAATTGTTAGATTTTAATTAAGAAAAAAATGGTGTAGAAATAAAAAAATTTAATGTCTTAGGAAATAACCTTCAATCAATAAAATTCTATTCAGTAATATTTTCCTTCTATGAATCAGTAAAAGAATACCAATATTCCAATTTAGCAGACGAACCACTAAGTTCAGTTTCTGGAACACCAGTGTTCCTTAGCGCATAGTTTGAAAACCATTGAAATAGATTCCAAAGGACAAATCAATGCAATCATGCTCAAGGGATAAACTAAAATCAAATAATTTAAAGGGATAGTAGATCAACTGCCAGTTGTCCAAACTTTGACAGTCATAAGTGAAAAGTCAAATACAGTAAGGAGATTGACATCCTTGGGTTCTTCATAAAGCTGAACCCTCAATCTCATGCAAGAGAGAGAGGCGGGGGGGCGAGGTGGAGAGAGAGAGAGAGAGAGTCTACAAGTACTGCCTACAAATACAGGAAGGGTGGCTCTCCCTTTGTAATGAGTACCAGCTTCTCAGAATAGAAAGTATAGTAGAGAATTTAATATGACAACTATTACACGTCCAGCACTGTGCTGGGAAGATACAACAAAGCGTAATAAGACAATACTAAAATATAAAGGGAATGCAACTATTTAGGAAACCATTATGTTGATAACAATTAATTAGTAATAACTTAAATTAGCTTTTACTGTCGATATTCATTACTTTTAGATGTTCTAGTTCCCTACTTTTGAATATGATGAACAGAGGAGTGACATCAGCATCATGGCAGAATGAGTTGTTCCCTTTGTCTCTCCCCTCTAAGTTACAATCCATTAACCAACAGGATTCCCTACAAAGCACAACAGGATGCCTGAAAGATCCACGCAGCTATACATCTGAAGGTGGGTGGCCTGGACCCCCGGGATGAAGTGGAATTAGGGGAAGAGCCCCCTCCCTCTCCTTGGTGGCAGCAATCCAGGTAGCAGATCCTCACACAGTGGCCAGTGAGACTGTGAGTGGAGGTGGGGGCAGCACCAGCCTACATGTGAACACTTGCAGAATGATGGTAACCCAGCCCTCAGGAGCACCCACCATGCCATGGTGGCCCCACCTGCACAAACGCTCCATGCTGAGAGGTGGCGGCCCAGCCTGTGCGAAGGTGCCCTGCTGAGGGGCGGCAGCCCTGCTTGCATGAACACAGAGCAGCCCGACCAGCATGACTATGAGCAGAAGGGGCAGGAACAGAAAAAACAGCCCCTGCTCCGCCCCCAACAGTGGCAGGTAGAATCCGTGACTAGAAACAATAAGAACCACAGTAGAACCAGTGACCCAGCCCCCAGTGGCAGCAATCCCACCGCCAGCTCCACAGCAGCAGGGGCTGTATACAAGTCCCTGGGTCCCAAGGCCTCCACCAGCAACAGTGACATCCACAAACCCAGCACCCCTGGTAGTGGTGCAATCAGCACCCCAAGACAACCCAGGTGGTGCATGAGATAGCAGCATCCAAGCCCATGGAGAGACAGTGGAGGAACATGAGACCCACATGACCAGAACCAAAGTAACCAAAGCTATACCCAAATAAGAACAGGTGATGCCTACCACAACCGCACCAGCAGAGGATCAATTCATCAAACATTGTGAGGAACTGCAGTAACACTGCAGATCAGAAGGAAAATGACAGCACTCCAGAAACCAAACCTGAAGTCACAGAAGATTACAATCTAAATGACAGAGAATTCAAAATAGCTATCATAAAGAAACTCAGTGAGTTACAGGAAAACTCAGGAAGATAGTTCAATGAGCTCAGGAATAAAATTAATGAAAAGAAGGAATATTTCACCAAAGAGATTAAAGCTCTAAAAAAAAAACCAAACAGAAATTCTGGATATGAAGAACACAACTAATGAGATAAAAAATAATGTAGAAAGCAAAAAAAATAGAGCAGACCTTATGGAGGAGAGAATTAGTGACCTTGAAGATGGAAACCTAGAAATGCTTCAGGTGGAGGAGGAGAAAGAAGTAAGATTTTTTAAAAAATGGAGAAATTCTTGGTAAATATCCGACTCAATTAGGAAAAGTAACATGGATTATAGATGATGAACAGTGCCCAGACACAGCCGACACTCATTAAATGCTAATTTCTTTTTAGCCTCTTTCTCTTTCTGCCACAACCACCTTTAAGAGCTTTTACCTCTTAGACTCTGAATAACCTGATCTATATTTGGTGAACCACTTATAAAATGTAAGACTGGAGATTTAACACAGATGCCTTTTCTGAACAAAAATCTTTTATTACTATGCATAGCTAGCTAGTTAGAGATATAAATATATAGATATATAGATATTTCCTATTATTTTATTGATAACCAAAAATGTTTTTGAAAAAATAATTATTTCCTGAGATTGTCGTTTATTCTTTTCCAGCTTTGTGTTAAGTTAGAACCAACAAAGGTACAGAGAGGGATTAGCAAACTATGGCCCATGGGCCAAATTTGACCTGCTGCCTGTTTTTGTCCTGCCTGCAGCTAAGAATGACTTTTGCATTTTTAAATGATTAAAAAATTAAAACAAGAACAATATATTGTGGCACATGAAAATTATATGAAATTTTAATTTCAATATCCATAAATAAAGTTTTATTGGGATACAGCCATGCCCATGAAGTTACTTATTGTCTATGAGTATTATCAGCTACAACAGCAGAGTTTAGTTGCAATAGAGACCATGCACCTACAAAGCTTAAAATATTTACTACCTAGTCCTTTATGGAAAAAGTTTGGCAACCCATGGTGTAAAGGAACAAACTCTAACGCACAAGTTCAAAGAACTGCATTTTTCATTGGGCTGTTCTGTTTCCCATTTTTTAAATTTGAGAATATAATAGATAACAACAAAGTTGCATTTCAGAAATATCATTTTATGATCTAGGATCTAAGCAATTATTTTCAAACAATTATGGTATCAATACCTAGGAGTCCACTTTCATTTTTAGGTTATCCTAAATATTGCTCTAAAGCAGCAGTTCCCAAACTAGGAAAAGTCATCTAGGGAACTCCTTAAAAAGGAAGATTCTTAGGCCCACCTCCAGAAGTTCTAGTCCAGTAGGTCTGCAGTGAGCCCCAGGAATGTGCATTTTAACACTGTCGGAGTGATTCAGATGTACACTTCCACTGTAAAAGCTTCATAAAGTGCCCTGATTCACTGGCTCCTTTGCCCTGGCCTCAACACACTAGCCACGGTGTAAAGAAAGCTTTCAAAGCTCTGGCTGTGGGTATGAATGGAACTATTTTAGCTTGCATCCTGAGACTTGCCAGGCAAGAGATTGCTGCACTTGCTGTGGAGCTGCTCGCAGGAGAAATGCAGTAAACGTTAGAATCAGACTAACAGCCTTATACTTGTTTCTTTCTAAAAAAGCTGGAAAGGCCCCAGGCATTTCTTTTGCCTGCTGGAGAGCCAGTGATCACAAACCTGTAAGGGGCACAGCATTTTGGTTCCCACAACAGAGAAAAGCCATTATATAAAATCACACACAAACGCCCACCAACAAGATGGGGGAGAAATGCACAAGAATTGGTCACGGAGTTTTCAAATTATGAAACTAGAAATTATATTTTCAAGAGTTGAAAAGTTTTCCCCTCCGAGAGCAGTATTATCTCAAACCTCTTTCTCTAGCAAACCTCTTTCTCTCATTTTATGATGCTTAGGAGTTCTTAAAATTGATGGACCATAGAGGAAATGGCATGACATTCTCATAGGGACTGGAAGCTTGGAATTCCCACATGGTTTAGATCCTGAAACACAGATATATTCATTTCCCATCCTCCTTTTAAATTGTCATCTTTGCCCTGAATCAAGGCTCAAAATGAAGATTAAGTCTATTCAATAGGGAGAGATAAAAAATGTCTACAGGGAATCAGAGGACAATCATCCTTAGAAAGATGCAGCCCTGGGAAACCAATCTTACCATCGAAGGCTACAAAGGCCCTAGAAGGTTTCCAGAAAGGCAGAGCCTTAAACGAAAAAATATTAGCAGTGCAGTGCTGAAATAAAGAAGGTATAAAAACAGGGTACCTTGTTTAAATTATTCCAGTGAACAAGGAGCAACTCCACCCAAAGAAAACCAACGTGAAAGTAGTGCGTGTGTGTGTGTGTGTGTGTGTGTGTGTGAGAGAGAGAGAGGGAGAGAGAGAGAGAGAGGGAGAGAGAGGGAGAGAGAGGTGTCTTCAACTTCCTATTCCTTTGCATTTTTCTCTATATATCTCACCTGAGGGTGCCCTATTGCCTGACTTTCCTGGGGTACTATCAAGGCTTTGCAAGATTCTAGGAAGAATTAAACATGGGAAGAATTAAACATTTACGTGAATGAGCAGAGCACAATAGCATCTGCTTTATACCAGCTAGAAGAAGTATGGCACACATCATCAATCCTTTTGCCTCGGGTCATAAAGCAATCACCAGCTGGACCCAGAAACATCCCTATGCCATGTAGCAGAGGGCCTTGTGGGAAAGAAAAGAGACTTATAAGATGCTCAGAACAAGTGTGCAGCTTGGCTGGTATAGTTAAGAGGATGTTGGCTCTAAAAGAATTAAAATGTTCATGTCTAGTTGCCATTTATATTTCAGCATCTCCCTTTTTATGTCCTTTTTTCTTTCTTCTTAGATTTCTATTGATTTACATATTCAGTTATTTCTGAAGCTCTGAAAATGAGTGAAGAAGAATTAAATATAAATACAAAGATGAAAGGACCCACAGGAATGAGTGAAGAAGTGATCACATGCATAACTCTTGGGTAGGCTTGTGTGTGTGCACTCACGCAATGGGGAAGGTAAGGGATCAAGAGGATCTCTACTGTTAAATATGTTTTGTTGTCTCCATTCTCCCAAGTCAAAGATATCTAAATCATTTATCCCTCAGTGCTTGCAACAGCTTGAAGAGTCCTCTGGGCAGGTGGGATTTCTCCATCTTCCACCTCTAGACATCACCCCGTCTCTACTCTAGCTCTCTCTTGGCAAAGGCAAGCGGAAGGCATCATGGATTTGAGAAGGGGGAAGTACAGAGCAGAGTCCAGGAGAAAATAGGAAGAAGCCTGGAAAAGAGGAGAGGACTGAGTGCTGGGAAAAGGGTAGCCAATGGAGCTGGGAAATAGAAGAGAATTGAGATTCTTGAGGATGGAAGAATGAAAAGATTAAATGGTTGGCAGAATGAAAATAAGAAAAGGAAGAGGAAGGATCACAAGCATTTATTGAGCAAAAATTATGTGCTAAGAACTCTGACAGGAATTGTATTATTTAACCTTCTTGAAAACTCTGTAATACAAGTATTATTATCTCTACAGATGAGGAAACTGAAGCTCAGAAGTATTAAGTATCTGGCCTAAGATCACACAGTAAGGAATGAGAAGAGAACTAATATTCATTCAGTCAATAAATATTTATTGACAGCTTATTGTGAAACAGGCATGTGCTAAGCAATTCCACACATACTAACTTATTAATTCAGGAAATATAACATTATGATAGATAGATAGATAGACAGACAGACAGACAGATAGATGTGGGTAGAGATCTGAATTAATTTTTCAAGACTATAAAGCTAATAAGTGGCAGAATGAGGATTTGAATTCAGCTTTGGTTAGCTCTGAAGTTCATGCTTTTTTAACTAGAGCATAAATTCCATTTCAGAAAGAGAGAAAAGGGACTAGTCTGAAAGGAGATCTATGGCTTGAGACAGAAGAAATCTAGAAAATAAAGAAAAACAGAGGAGTAGGTATCCTAAAATATGAGATATCTGGTGATTAGGTTAAAATCTGATTAGATTAGCTTAAAAACTTTTTGAGACAGTAAGAGATTCAGAAGACTTACTTTAAAATTTATATTTCATTTTTCTGCTCATTCTATCTTCCTTATTTTACTGTTTTGTTTCAGTTTGTTTTACAAAATAAGTAAGCTTATGTAGTATAAAAGAATCTTGGAACTGGATTTAGAGAACCTGAGTTTATAGTTCTGCCATCAACTTTGGACAAGTCATTAAAAATCTCCAAAATTCTCTTTCCTCATCTGTAAAATAGATGTTATGATACCTTTTTTGATGACCTTATAAGATTGCTAAAAAGTTCAAAAAAGGTAATACATGCAAATTACAAAGTACTAAATATTTGTAAGTAATTGCACATAGTTAAATTTCACAGCACTCTTGCCTTAGGCTGCTGGAGAGCCTCCAACTTGCTCCTCCTTTGTCCCATCTACATATCATCCCAGGAATCAACCTTCCCACAAGAATTAGTCCATGAAGGCGCATGCCCAAAGGAGCTGACCACCACCCATTTGCAGAATGTCAGAGCCCCCATGCACTTAGAAATATTTTACACTCTGAGCTTCTGCCATCTTATAGGTTTATTCTTCCCTCTTGAAGCCTTTCCAGAATTTTTATTGTGTATTTAAATCTAATCAAGCCTCGAATATTGCCTTTGAATATTGCAAAACATCAATTTGTTTTGTTTTACATGATGGAGTTGGAGCTTTTAGATTTCAGTGTACAGATTAATGCAAACAATACATGTTGTCCCTTTTCCTCCAGAAAGACATTCCTCTCCTCTCTGTCTGGGCTTTTTCTACTCAACCTTTGAGAACCAGTCCAACAGACTTTATGAAGTCTGTCTTAGCATCTTCCCTTCTGCCTCCTCTTCCTAATCCCTGCTTAAAAGTACCCCTAATTCCCAGCCCCCAGTTCTTTTGGGTCTCCCTATACTCTCCAACAATTTTTTTCACCCAATTATGGTGGCCTAGATCAGGTTGCACTAACATCATTTGTATACATTTCTGTCTCCCCAACTAGCCTATAAGATTCATGAAGTTAGGTCTCCAGGCCTATTCATCCTTATATGTCCCCACTCATTCATTGACTTGTACATCTATTTATACACTCAACCAAACATGTTACTAAGTACCTACTACACGCCAGACACTGTGCTAGGTGCTGAAAACACAGCAGTGAATAAAACCAGCCCATTTTCACTTCCATGAAGCTTGCCATCTCAAACATGTGTGTGTGTGATTATTTGATTAAGTCTGAGTTACAACCCTGTTCAGTGCTAAGAAGGCAAGATAATCTAAGAAAAAGCCACTCAAGTTGAGATCTCAAGGATAAGTATTTTATTAACAAGTAAGGAGTTCACAGAACAAAGCAGGTACTTAAACAAAACAAAATAAAACAAAACAAAAAATGAATGAAGGGCTTCCTCAAATGAAACAGAAAAGTTTAATAAAAATAACTATATTTAAGGCTTTCTACACACTTATATATTATTTCCGGTAATTCTTACAACCACCATATGAGAGAATATTATTTCTTTTATTTTTTATAACAACTTCAAAAGATAGATGAGAAATGAGACAGTGAGTGAAATGTAACACAAACTGTCTACTTTCAGTACAAATCACAAATTGTTCTAGAGATTCTCTCCCAAATATTTTTCTCAGAAGAGATGTTATCTTTTTCTTTTCCGTCAGAGGAAGCAAACCAAGTCACCTTAATCTATCATTTGAATATATTTGTTCCAATTTTATCTACACTTCGCAAATAAGATTTTCTTCATACCGTTACTCATTTCTGTACTGAAACATTTACTTGAGTGAGAGATTAGAGTGGGGGTTTTATAAGTGGTTCCTGTATTTTAACAAATGTGATGGGTTATCAAAATTGTTGCACTGTAGCCATATCTCTATAAATAGAAACCTATTGCTAGAGAGTACAGAATAATTATAATATTATCCCAAATACCACTATGCACTGTGCCTGTCACATGGTGGATACTTAATACACGTTGACGTGGTTTTTTTGTTTTTTTTCCGAGGAAGATCAGCCCTTAGCTAACATCCATGCCAATCCTCCTCTTTTTGCTGAGGAAGACCGGCTCTGAGCTAACATCTATTGCCAATCCTCCTTCTTTTTTTCCCCAAAACCCCAGCAGATAGTTGTATGTCATAGTTGCACATCCTTCTAGTTGCTGTATGTGGGGTGCCACATCAGCATGGCAGGAGAAGCGGTGCGTCGGTGTGTGCTCGGGATCTGAACCTGGGCTGCCAGTAGCGGAGCACGCACACTTAACTGCTAAGCCAGGGGGCTGGCCGCAATGTTGACTTCTTAATGATGAATCTGAAGTGATTTTTCTTTGACAGGCCGTTGCTATTGTGACTGAATATTCATTTGAGTGCTCACTGCCAGAGTTAAAGACTATGGTCAACAGGCAAAGCAAAGCTCGCTGGATTACGGAGACTGTGCTTGTTGTTCTGGACTCATTAGCTTCATTCCCAGGGTTCTTGGACTCAATACCAAAAATAGGCCTCATGACTGCATTAAGGAAAATCACGGTTCCTCTTTACAGGAGCACAAACATGGAAGGGTACAAATATGCATATATATTGAAGTAACTTTGCAAAATGTGATCCCGGATAAGCTTTACACAACAGTGTTTTTCATCTGAGGTTTAGGAGCAATACTCCTAATTCTGTAAGGAGTATAACAGCAAGCTGATGGTATATTTATATAAAGGTAAAATCCTTCTTAACTTCCACAAACAGTTGATTGATTTTTTTTTCTTTCATTTTAATTCTTAGAGCACTGAGGAATTCCTTTTTGTTCCAAACTATAATGAGGTCTCTGTTTGGAAGATTTGTGTCTGTAGCTACTTTTTTATGCTCATCAGTCATATGGTTATCTCCACTTTAACATCCCTACTGATCCAGATCTTTTGCATGAATTATCCACATTAGCCCTGTAGAGGATTTCAAACTCACTCAGCAATGCCTCGAGTTCCTCATTCACTTCTGCTAAAAGAAATGGTTCTGATAAATAAGGTGAATTGTTTTTTAAGGCAACAAATAATACCCATAGTTTGCTTTGTGCTTGTTAACTTTACCTTGATGAAGGTTTGATTTCCATCATATATTTTACACACACTGACCAATAATGCCTTCCGACTTTGCTGATCAGTACTGATAAGAAATGAGCACGTGTTGGTAGCGTTTAACTGCAAGGGGAACCAAGAAGCCACTGCTTTCTGCCACAGAGTATGAAGTTACTATTGATTTCTCTCTTACCCCTTTGCTCCATTGATGTGATTTCTGTTGCAATCCTGCCACAGGTTCATTCTCTGGACCAAGAATCCTTTATCACAACTGTGTGCAGAGTGACTTCACCCATATTTCTGTCATCATGATCTCACTCTTAAGGTGTCACCCAGGCCTTCCCAGTTACCCTGTGCTTCTCATTTCAACCACCCATTTTCCCGTTCCTGTGAGGAACAACATGCTGGGATTCCATAACACCATGTAAGTCCCTGAGTTATGATTCTGAGAAGACATGGCTAGTTCCCCATCATCAGGAGAGCAATTTTAATTAGCTTTTTCTTCTCACAGTTCTTCCTCATTCTGTCCACACTCTTTCCCCTCCCTAACTCACCCCTTCTCTTTTGGAAGCTTGCCAGCAATAAAGCAGGAGGAGGCAGTCGGAGAAAGGTTAGGCAAACACAACCATATTACCCGAATAAGTAACATATTGCTCATTAAACATTTAAAATCAACAGTTGCTCGCTCGATCTGCCAATATTTTGGGAAATGCCAGTTTTACTGCTAGGTGCCACTTGGCTTGAGCTGCTTAATTCATGATTTGTGAACTGACATCCGGGATAACAAAACCATATTCCAGTTAGGATTTGCCATCAGGAGGAAAGCTGAACTATCACAACACAAAGCTCCCCGTTTTCCTCTCCTTCCTGCCTCCCTCCTACCCTCCCTTCCTCCCACCCTCGTGCCTCTGCCTTCATTCCAGAAACAAATGTGTTTGTGGAAGATAAATAGTTTATCTTAAATGTACTGTTGTAGTGTCAAACTGAGTCTCAAATACATGTACATATTTTATTCACAGACATAACATTTCAAAATGAGTCGTTTTTTTTTCTTTTTCAAACATTTATACATGAATGCAATGTCTACAAAAAATAAGAAAAGAACAACAATGTAGCTCAGATCTTATCAGTATTATGTGCCGATCTCATCAAGAACACGAGCCCAGAGTGTAGTATTTTGTTCCATAAAAGGCATCACTTCCCAACTGGCAGCAGAAGGAAGTCTCTAGGTTTTTAACACATCCTTCTCCTTTCTCCCATTTTGAAGTTTTGTTTTATTGTTGTTTTGCTGCCACAAACATGTGATTTTGTGGCTAAAGCTCTAATCCTATGGTCATGCTCTGTGTGTACTTTAGCAAGGGAATCCTTTGGTCAGTTGAAACATTGGGAACTATTCCCAGGTCCTGTGCTATTTTGGGGAGGAAGTTGCAAAAATAAACAAAATGTGGCTCCCATTCTTAGGCAGATCACAGGCTACTGGAGAGAAAGCTAAGCAAACAAATGATGATGACATGCAATAATAAGTGCTGAAATAGAAGTGTTTTGATCTTTTACTACAATACAGGCTTTTAAACTCAATGGGTTAGGGTGCCATCAGGCCAATGAGCTCCATCTCCCTGAGCCATATTCAGAGGCAGAATCATTCTACCAAATGTGTAATGTGTGTGGCTGCCAATGCTGATGTACTAAAATGACAATTCTCAACATCCATAGACTCATGGAGAGAGAATCATGACTTAGAAGGGAGACTCTCACAGGGAAGTGAGACTCTTCATGAGTGTCCTCTCAGAACAGTAGTGTGTTTCAGCAAGAGACAATCCAGATGGAAATGGGTCAAGGGAAAGGTGATGGAGGGCACTTTGCACAAAGCCTATTTCATTGGTCATGGGATCCAACTTTGTATTAAAAAAACATAATGATGAAGGTTTTTTGTTCCGGTTATAAAAAATGACAAATGAAGGCGAAGCAAAAGAATGCATCTGCCTTAGACGTTATTACCCAATAAAAGATTTACTTTGTACTTTGAGGACATGCTTTCTATAATAGAAGTGTAATAATAATAACAATAGCACACATCAACAACTCCAAAAGTAAATGAGAATTACTTGGGAATGGATTTCCATGTGTGGCAGCTAAAGAGGATTTGGTGAATCCAATTAGTTTTGGTGAATTACAGGGTCAAATTGCATAGTAGAGACTGATGCTTCCAAAGCCTTGGTACTTGCACCATCCACAAGTTGAATATGTTACTCCAAATCAGCAGTACCCATATCTCAAAATTTTGAAGGCTACACGACAGTGAATTTATGATAGGCCCTAAATAACCACTCTGATGCCTTTGGGCCTGCAAGTTCAGTCAAATTTGCATCATTATTACTATTCCTTGGCCTTACGGAGGGCAAATTTTATTATCCAAAAAGTATAAGTACGGCCAAGCAGGTAAATGGGTTCAGATTTATTGTGAAGATGCACTAGTCTATTCTTTTCTCCTGTCCATGACACAGGTCCACAAGTGTGTGCATTTAAGAAAATTAATGGAAATTGTCAGTTTCAAATTACCCAAGCCATTGGATATTTGGAGTATCATAAATGAGTAAGTGAAACCCAAAGATAAAGCTCAAACTTCATACTGCTAAAGAATTTCAAATTCCACTTCCATCACTGAAGCATTTATTAGTTACTATCAGGTGGAAAATATGACCAATCTAGGCTTTATATGTCTCTTTAGAGTTTGTATACATTAGTTTATATTGCTAATAATAAATAAAAAGCTTACATTAGAAGGTAGGGAGAGCAAATGTAGTCATTCATTCACTCACTCATTCAACAAACATGTCATTAGTGCCTGTAATATGCTCCACTAAGCATGGGGCTATACAGATGAAGGGCAGGGTTCCTGCCTTTCAGGGGTTCACATGTGAGTGACAATTTTAAGATTATACAGAATCCCTGAACAATTGAGAATTGGTTGATTGCGTAAGCCAATGTGTAGATGAAAAATAATGGCATCTCATTATGAAAGGGGCCAACTTTTCAAAAAGGAAGCCTGGGTAAAACTAAGAGCCATGACATATGAGCACAGGGTACTGCAAATACAGCCTTTCTTTTCTGATCCTTCATTTAAAAAAAGTTTATATGGCAACCCCTGTATCACAGATCAAATGCTTAATTTGACTTTAAAATGCTAGCATTAAACATAATCTTGGTGCCTGTGAATCTAAATTCATTCAATGCCACATTTTTAAAAAAGTTCTGATCAGGTATAAACATTAAAACCCATAAATAAAAATAAATTTAAAAGCTCTTGTGGATTTGAACATGCTGATGACCATAGACATCAAGGGACCAGCTCTAATGCTTAAGCCAACATAAACTGGATGGCTGCCTGGATATCAGTGATTTCTCTAGTGACCATTTCTGTGTCACTAGCCTCTGGACAGGCTGACTGATCCCAGGGGAGAAATGACTTAGGTTAGACTAATAAAATTCTCTCCTGGAAATGTGAAACTTGAATGGAGAGTCTCAGGATGAGATGAGTTTCATTAATGGCATCACACCAAAGAGAAAGTCACCAAACATCTCCTGCTGAAGAGTTGCCTTATTTTTGCCTTACCAAGGACATATTGTTCAGCTTTTCCTTTAAGTATATGATTTATTCCTGAAAATTTCTAACAAATTCTCTGTTTTGCCCTATGTTAGGTCAGTTAGTTTCTGTTACTTACCACCAAAGGATATTAACAGAGATAAATACTTGAAAACCAACTTTCCTCTTGAGATACTCAGAGTCTCTACAAAATCAAGGGCCACAGTGAAAATTCTGTTTATTTACCAAAACTTATAAATCATTGGGAAAATATAAGGTCAGGATTGTGAGTAAAATTTATGAACTCACTTAGTAGCAAATGGAGAATATTTTTAATGACTTAGAAAATCAGATTAAAAGATCATGGTTAGATTGAAGCCTAAACATTTGAAATCTGCTGTGTTAAAATAACCTACATAATGCTTTATGTGCCATTTCCAGTGAGATTTTATCATCCTCACACCCAAAATTATTAAGGTCATACTTGAACAAGTAACATTTTAAGAGTTACCATTTGTATTCACAGATGTTGCTGCTAAAGGTGGCTGTATACCTGTGTTCAGGTAAAGAGTTAACACATAACCATTATGCTTTGTCAGCCTGGGCATCCTTGAAAACTTCCCCAGGATCAGTAAATTAAGGTGTTACCCCTGTGCCTTCTACCATTTCAGGCCCTACATTAGGCCTATCTAGAAAGAGCAATGCATGTTTGGGTGTCACTTGCCTACCCTACATTTTCAATTATTCCTTTTGCCCAGGATTATAGAATCATTCTGCATTGTTTGAGGCCTTGCTTTAATGTGCTCTGCTAGTACGTCTTCTGCTCACCTTGTTTATGGTCTCACTCATCTAGTTGCTTATGAATTTTGTTGCCATTACCCTGTCAATGAGAGCTACATTAAGAGCAAACATTCTTTTACTGCTTCTTGACTGGTTGTGTTCTTGGACGTGGTCTGTTTATATTCACTTGCTACTTAAATGTGGGTTAAAATGACACTGATTAAGCCAGAGGGGACATGTGTAGTATGCTGAATAAGATTCATGGCCATAAACAAAAATTGGAAAATATCCAATTCCTATAAAATGTGAAGTTGGTTTAGAGTCAGACTGGGCTATACTCATCTCTTCACTTCGCTGGTAAATATTTATTGACTACCGCATTCAACACTTTAGGTAGACAGTTCAGATTCCATTTCTAGAGGGTGTACCTATTTCCTAGCTGCTGTGAGAACTATGGTTAGCAGCTTATGCCTGCGGCCTTCTCCAGAGAATTTTTGTGGAATGAGAGCCAAGATGTCCAGAAAATCCTGTGTTACTACTTACCTGCTCCCAGGTGATTAGTGATGGACTGATTCAGGATTTAAAAAGCCCAGCCCTTCTGTCTCAGGTGGGACAATGCTACGGTGCTGTTTATAATCCAGCACCTTGCCACAGACCAGGACAAGGCAAGAGTTTTCTTGAGGCACTATTCTTTTTGGCCCTTTCCCCTTTCCTATCCCTCTTCTCTCCCACTTACAGGTTTTTACTGAGGAACACTCCTCAATAAATCTTATAGCCCTAAGTCCCTGTCTCAGGCTCTGTGCATAAGGAACCTACTTAGTGCCAGGTACTAGGGCTAAAAATTTGAAGAAAACATTTTTCCTTCCCCTCAAATGCTTGAGGTTTATTTATTTTCTAGATTTCTCCAGACACATTGTGGTCCAATAATTTCTGGCCCAATAAATAATTTTCTTGATCATACATTTCCTGTTTCTCTGAATCCATACATTCTTGATACATCTTACTGTATTCAAGAGACATGCTCCTAAAAGTTACATAATAGAGTTTCTGCAACTAGAGTTATATTTTAAGTGGCATACCAGAATACACTATTAAAAGCATTGTTGTTAATCCTTTCATAAACTGAATAATCATGAAATTACTCTACTTTGAAATTTGAATTCCCGTATATTACATTAATATAAAGAAGGTACTGCTTTACTAGGTAATGTATTAATACCAAAGGAATTTGCTGGTGGCTTCTCCCTCTCCTCCCGCCTCCCACTCCAAATTCTTACTTTTGGATTCCCATTCCTGTTGTTTTTATGGATGTGATATTCTGGTCCCAGTGCTCCCATCCTGCTGAGTTTACCTTATGTTGATCAAATCCAACTCTTTTTTCTTCTCTGTTTATGCTGGGCATTTGGGTGGATGACTATAAGCAAGAAATTATGCATGACATTGGGAGAATAAGGCACATAGACTGAATGAGAAAGAGAACTAGAGGTCAACTCCTATTACACTAAATTACAAAGGATTATTTACATTTTTTAAGTTCCTAAAATCCTCTTTCATCAATTGCCACTGGAAACAAGTAGTCCACTGGCTAGGACTTGGGAATATCCTGATTAAACAGCGGATTTTGTTACATTGTAGTCTATTAGAACACATTCTGGTAAGAGAATAGAGAAGTGATTTAAAAGGATGAGAAGTGTGAAGGTCAGGAGGCAAGAGGATAAGTAAAAAGGTAAATGGAAGAAAAAGTGGTTGGGAGAAGAGAGTCCTAATGTAACTATACTTTGATGGAACTAGGGCTGGGAAATACTCAATAATAAGACTGTGGGTATTCCATGGGCTGGAGGAGATGGGTATATGATTGGGCCTACAGTGTAGATGGCATAAGCAGTGTATACAGGTACTGTATGCATATAAATCAGGTCCAGAGTGTAGCTGATTAGGTCCTTGAACAAGCACTAAGTCTACATTTGGGTATCTGCAGGAATCTCTGATCTGAATCAAATGTAGGGTAGTAATTCTGGCTATTCTCTATTTATTCACTATTAAGCCATTGATTACATAAAGAAACAGTAAAATATTGTAACTTAGAAGTGAAAAAAAAGAGCACTACCAAAGAAGAATGAGGGGCCGGCCGGGTGGCCTAGTGGTTAAGTGTGCGTGCTCCACTGTGGCAGCCCGGGGTTCGGATCCCGGGTGCGCACCGACGCACCGCTTGTCAAGTCATGCTGTAGCCGCGTCCCGTATAATGTGGAGGGCACGGATGTTAGCCCAGGGCCAGTCTTCCTCAGCAAAAAGAGGAGGATTGGCGACAGATGTTAGCTCAGGGCTGATCTTCCTCACAAAAAAAAAAAAGAAGAAGAAGAATGAGTCAGGGTTGGCACAAATGGTTACAGCTAAAAGGAACTATTTTTAAAACCTCTTGAGGGGATATGAGGAGGGAGAAAATAACTGAGTGAATGGAGTCAAAAATAAATGAGGGACATGACATTAATGATAAGTCCAAATGACTGAGAGACTTGACTAATTTCTTAAATCTTGTTTTAATAAGAAAACAATTAATGTGTATGATTAGGATATAATTAAGTTCCTGCAAAAACAGCTCCTAAAAGCAGAGAATGGAGGAAATGGAAAATTTTGACCTTAAGAAATCAGTGACTCTGGGTATATGATGCTTACAACTGACCTAACAGTTGGATGTCACAATTATTGAATTTGATTTTTGCAAAAGTATGAAGAAAAAAGAGAGCTCTATCTATATCCAAAAGATGTAGTCATAACGGGTGAATGAAAATAATTCTTATAATAGGTAAAGAGAATGATTTTGGAGGCTGACTTAAGTAGTTTTTAAAAGGAAACAGATGTTCATAGAGAACAATCTTAAACATGAAGATGAGAGGTAAGCAATATTATCTCAAAAAGAACAAATGGTGGACATCATTTCTGATAGCTTTCTTGTGGACAGAATTATAAACATGTAATAAAAGTCAACACAGGACAACTCATATAGTTGAATTTCAATAGATATGAAATAGATATTAAAGATTCTAATTAAATTCAAATTCAATTTGAAATTAATGCTATTAGTTTGTCAATTAGTAAAGATTTACCATGAATGACTAGAGATCTGGTTCTGGTGATCTCTTTTGTGTGGGTGCTATAGAGTTCATCATTGTATACAAGAATGACTATAGAGATATTGCAGATGGTACTATATTTAAAGATACTGCAAATGCGGAGAACAGAAAATAATCCAAGGAATGCCAACACATTTACAAATATGAACAGAAAGCATCTAAAATAAGATTGAACTTGGAAAAAATAAATGCTCTAGCAGAGGAGAAAACAAGCTAGCAGACACACATATTCAAGAAGAAGATGAACCTGGAAATAAGCAACATTGAAAAAACAACAAGCATGAATGATTATAGGAAATACAAGTATACTCTGAGTACAGCAAATATAAAAAAAAGAGCTATTCCTTTAGATGCTGAGTATAAGGAAGCACTCTTCAAAAGTCACAGAGGTGCCTGTAGGTACAACACAAATTGAATAAAAAAAGAAATGTTATTTAACACCCAGTATGTGCAAAATACTAAGCAAAACTCTCAAGTAGAAAGAATATTAAACGTGCAAAATCGAACTGAACATCTTAATGACCCAAATATAAAAATTGAGGAAATTTACAGAAGAGAAGGGCAAAACCTAATGAGATAGAGAACCTGTAAGAATGTTGCAAACTCCATTCAGTAAGTACTCAAATTTAACACGTGCAATGTGCAGTGCAATGTGCTAGGTGTTCTGAAAAAATAAATAAAGCAGAATTTGAATTCATCTGTTCCTGTTCTCCAGTGTTTTATTCTTCTTTGAGAGAGAGATTTATATACAACAGAACCTGCCTTGTATTCAATAATTTTAAGAGTTGTAAGTGTGGCACAGTGGAAAGGACAGTAGAGTGAGCAGAGATCTAAGATCTATTATGATTATGAAATTAACTGGTCTCAATTTCCTTCTGTATGTTACAATTGCATGGTTTTCAATTCTGAAGAAAAGACTAGAAGACTAGAGGGGAAGTGAGGATATATCAATCAAGGAAAGAATAAGGGTGTGTTGAAGGAGATAGGTTTAATAGCAGCTATAGGCATGAGCAGCTGATCAAAATTAAGGCTGGACTCATAAAGCAGTCACGCTACGATAAGCATAGGTCAAGTTTGGAAGGTAAAACAACATTTTGGGGGGATCAACTATCTGTCACAAAATGAAAGATACTCTTTTATCTCATTTAGGTGCTTTTTTTTTTTTTTTAATCAAACAGGATATTGGAAGCAATTTAGAGAAGCAAGTCTCAAGTTAGAACCAAGAATCATGCAGGCTGATGCTGCCAGGATCTGAAGCAGAACCATGGAGAGCTCCCACTGTGCCAGGATCTGGGAAAGTACCATGGAGAGCTCCCACTATGCCAGAGGGTCTGAAGACAAGCTTGCATCGAGTTCCCCATCAACTAGAAAGTAAGCACTTGAGTTCTTAAAGCACCCAATAAAGGGTAACTTTGGAGTTTTCATCTGTAACAGGGCTTTGTCTGTCCAAATATGGCTTTTAATGGAGGATACGTTTCCTTAAGTCTTTGGCAGAGATTTATTCTTTAAGTCTTTTAGGCTTTGGTGGAGTTTTATTTTCTGAGATCACAGATTCTAAGTCTTCTCCTTTGACCCAGTCTCTCTTGGTAGAGGAACAATTTAAAAGAGCATGAAGGAGTTACTGTTGAACATGAATAGCAGGGTGAATATGTCAGATCTGCCAATTCCTTCCTTATTTTTATTGAATATTTTATAATTTCACTATATCTATATCTTAAAATATTAAAATTAAAACTATAAAGTAGCTTGTTAATTTCTAACCTATAACACACAATAAAACGGGGGTCTTATTTTAACAAATACTAGGCAAAATGTTGATGGTTCAGATGTTTGCTATGATATGATATCTTGTGATGTCTTGCAGGCATCAATTTTAAAGGTTAGTAAGGATAAATGAATGAGGGAAAGTTAAGGTGAAATATTACCAAGATATATTGAAAAGTCAAAAGCATATTTAATAGACTCAAAGAATGTTAATTATGGAAGGGACCTTAGAGATTTAATTTAAGTCCTCATTTTACATTTGAGGTAACTGAGACCAGAAAGGTGAAGTTAGTAGACAGTGGCTCCAATTAAAATTTAAATCTTCTGACACTTATTGCTTTGCAGTCTTTTATTTATTTATTTATTTTCCCCCCAAAGCCCCAGTAGATAGTTGTATGTCATAGCTGCACATCCTTCTAGTTGCTGCATGTGGGACGTGGCCTCAGCATGGCTGGAGAAGCGGTGCGTCAGTGCGTGCCCGGGATCCCAACCCGGGCCGCCAGCAGTGGAGCGCGCACACTTAACTGCTAAGCTGCAGGGCCGGCCCTGCAGTCTTTTTCTTAAACTGCATGCAAATCATCACTACTATTCAAAATGTGGTCTGTAAACGTTTTTACCGGTTCACCAGGTAAGTATGCTTATCCAAACATTTACTCTAAATTTCTATATTTATCTCATGAGTATATACATATTTATGTATGTATAATATATATGCATAAACAGTTCACATTTACCAACTGGCACTGGTCTGTGGACCACACTTTGAGTATCAGTGATGTAAATGACAACGTGCACCATTTGAAATTAGAACAGCCCAAGATGGTTATGGAGTAGAAAAATGCCATGTCCAAGTAAATGAAGGTCCAAAATTCAACTCTAAATTCTCCATTTTTTCCCTCTGAAATACTAGTGGCATTTTGTTCCTGGCTTTTCCCTAAACAAAATCGTTGATGCTGCTTTTAGTTCTGACTTTTAGTGTCTCTAGCTAATCTATTTCTAATCCCTTTTTGAATGCTTGTCGGAAACAAAGTGGGCAAATGGGGCTGGCTGAATAGGCTAATGCTTCATCTCCACAAACTCACTTCACTTGTGACCCAAGATGAAATGGAGCAGTGGTCTCTGAGGATGGGATGTCATTTGCAGGTTAACAATGTGTTATCTTTTCTTATGTATTTTGGAAATTGGAAACCACTTCTAGATAGTAATTCAACTTTTTTGTCCGAACTGCTGAATGTTTCATTGGTGCCTATGTAAACAGAGTTCAGCAATAATGTTCTCTCAGATAAATATGCTCAACTTTAATCATTTTTTAAAAACCAATCTCCTGTGACGAAAGCCTAATACAAATGCCATGCCAGCATCAGCAATAATTAACATACAAGGAACTTTATATGTTCTTGATATTAGAACAACAGCTTTTGTTTGAACCATCTTGACCTTAAAACATGGGGCAAAGTAACAGCCTACACAAATAGGAATGGCTTTCATAAGAACCTAAATAACTTTTTATTAAAATTCAGCAAATTCAATTAGTTTTTAAGTGGCTGTTAATGCTTTCTAATATTAAATAAATACTCTATCGTAGAGCTGACTATGATTATAGGAGTGACTATATGAGAACTGTCTTTCTCTTTTCCATATGTATATTATTGGTATAATACTTATGTCCATACATTTATGCAAGTATCAGAGACTGTAAGAACAGCTTGCTGATTTTTACCTTAGAATATAAATCAAAGTAAAGATAGATTTTATTTTAATAAATAGCAAAAAAACAAAGTTCTGCATATATTAAGACCACTTCACTGCTCTTGGTAAAATGAATGAAATGCTTTAACAATCTGCCATTTAATAATTTCATTTAACTCAGATGTCGCTCTTTTGGTTTTTTCATTAAGTGGGACAATTATGTTAAGTGAATTCATGTATGAATATAAATACTTCAAATATGTTTAACCCATTTCTCCAAATTCCAGTCAATTCTGGGGGGCAGGGATGGGATGTGTTGTGTTTTTCAGAGCCATGGGCAGAAGCTGAGGCCACCTTGACATTTAATGAATTATCGTTTCAGCAAGCATTTAGTATCTATACGTATGCTCAATATTTTAAGTGACAAAGGAAAGAGTGGGTGGAAAATAAGTAGGAATTTAGAGTAGATGATCTCAGGGAGATCGGTGAATTATGTACTCGCTTTGTGAATTGCAGGTGAACTAGGGTCTGCTTCACCTGGCTACAGTGAGCTTAATCATGCTCAGCAACCAGAGTGAGGTATCAATTAATGTTTCTCAGATTTTAAGTACCTTAAGATACCCTTTTGGCACTGAATATAAAATCTAGACCTATTTCATGGGCAGTAAGGGAAGCCATATCTCCCATGTCTCAAGGGTCTTCACTTTACAAGGGGGACATACCTGAAGCCTCAAGGCCCCACAGATCAGAAGTTATCTGGTATCCTTTTTGCCTACAGCTGCAGCCGTCAATGCTAAGGGTGCTGCAGTGAGGTAAAAGATACTGGCTGCTCTTCATTACTGTCAAAAATTTTATCTGAGATGAAAGGCCATGAATCCTCATGGTTTGTAAGCCGACTGCACCAAACACAGAGAAACTCATGACAGAAGATTGGAAATTAGAATGGTGATTATTAGGCGGTTTGCTAGATAAAGAAATTCTATACCCCCATATTTAGATTGAAATGTGTAAATATGGAAAACATACAGTCAATCCTATTAAGAATTTAATAGTAAGTACCAAATACTACCATTACTTATAAAGAGTATTCTTATAAAGAGTCCTTGCTTTGCATAATCTATGCTGTACAGTACTCTAAGCACCTTTATTTATGCTGTATTTATGTATTTCAGCTCACTTTCCCAGGCTCCTTCCACTTGCCGTTAGAATAACATGTTTTGCCCCTGAAGCCCGGGCTCCACCATGAACACACGTAAAGTCGACATGAACCCAAACTACAGTCTGAAGCCAAGCCCACCTGACATGCAGCCTGATGCGTAGTCACACAGCTGAGCCTAGCCTAGGTCAGTTGAGACACAGTTAACTTGAAAATCTATGAAAAAGAGAGTGAATGCTTATTTTTAATAGTGAAGAGTTTGAAGGTGGTTAGTTACACAGCATTATTGTGCCAAGAACTGACTGATATACGTATTAAACCTGAATTACCTGAAGTAATCATTCGCTAAATAGTAGACATTCTTTTAGGAAAGTAAAGTCTTGTCATCTCGTCATTTGATTGGATTTAGATCAGGCATTGATGAATAAAAAGGGAAAAATTTATCCTTTCATATTCTCACTCAAAATACATATACAGTCATGAGCCACACCACGATGTTTCGCTCAATGATGGACCACACATACAACGGTGGTCCCATAAGATTGGTACCATATAGCCTAGGTGTGAGGTAGGCTATACCATCTAGCTTTGTGTAAGTACATTCTACGATGTTCAAACAAGGACGAAATCACCTAACGACACATTTCTCAGAACATATTCCATCGTTAAGCAAGGCATAACTGTATGTGTGGGGATGTGTATATGAGTATTTACACACACAATTCTGTTGATTTAGAAAGCAGCATAAAAATTGTTATTCCATTTTTTCCTCACAAACCATGAAATACCACAGCAAGACTTAAAAGAAGGAAAAGCTCTTAAGCGCCAATTAATTATCTTGTCATTGACTTAGCTGTCCTAAAAGCTACTTCTTCTAACACATTTGTGTTTATCTTCCTATTACCACCCAGGCTCTTTCTGCAGCTTCTAGTCCCATCTGTTCTAAAATCTAGCTTTTATTTAGAATATAGTTGTTAATTACCTCTTTAACACTTCTCTGCTACTCTACACAGCATCTGACCCCACATCACATTCAGTGTCTTCTGGTATATATCATGCCTTCTGTTGTTCAGAGTTGCAAGTCTCCCCATTTTCTCTCTCAAATCAATATCTCCCTAATACATTTAGAGAGAAATAAGGAATATACTGAAACTGACCCTAGTCCACTCCAATCCATCCACCATTTCACTGAAACCCTACTCTCCTGGAGAACCAGATTTCCATGCTTCATGCCTGGTCTCTTGAAACTCACTGTTCTTTTTGGTGTTTTGAAAAATTCAGGCAAAGAATGCATAGGTTCAACAAATTTCTATTTCTTCACAATCCCTTCCCCTTTTGTTACCCTTATCTTAGACTGTTTGGAAGTATGATAAGTTTAGAAAAGAGGAAAGTCAACTAATTGGTAAAATGGGATTGTTGAGATTATTTAGAATGGAAGCCTTGTCTATTCTAAGTCTATGGCTGGAAGAAGCGAATTCAGAAGAATAAGAGACAGCCACCCCATACTAGCCTTCTGAGCACTAAAGATCTCAGTCACTCTCAAGGCTAGGCTCTGCCCTCCATCACACAGTGAGAATAAGCAGGGAGGGAAGAGAAAGCAACTAAATAGGACCATGCCTTCTTTAATCCCATCTTGAGACTCTGTGAGTGTTCTCATTTCCCCTAAAGCACTCTCAAAGCACACAGGCTCCAGTCGGGTTTTCTCAGGATCCTCGTCTCCACTCTGGGTACAGCAAGCTAGAATTGTGTGTGTGTGTGTGTGCGTGTGCACGTGCGTGCATGTTTGTGTATAGTGATTACTAAGGAATGAATGAAATTTGGATTCTGTTGCTCAAACTGGGGTTGTGTTTAGATGAGGCCTAGGAACTTTGGAGAGAGTCAAACTACAAAGTCTGGATGTAGATCCAAGTCCAGGAAAAACTGGTATTTCTAATACAAACAGATCACTGAATTAAGTCTCAGAGGGCCTGGTTTTCAGCCTAGTTAGATGTAACTCATAAATGGAGAAGGTGGCATTTAAGTATCAATGAAATGGCCTTAGAGAGAGAAAACACAATGGCCTTAGAGATTAATATTCTATAACTCTATATGATAATCCTATAAGAATACTTTACTTCCTTACTATATCAGAACTCTCTATAAACAATATAACACTAATATTTCTGTTTAGGCATGTCTACCAGGCTATTGCCTAAGACATAGTCCTAAAAATTGAACACTATGAAAAAAACCCTGTCCATGCCTCCATCACTACTAAAACAATGTGAAAAACATACAAATCATATTAAGAGCATCTTATATTGCATTTAAATATAGTTACAGTGGAAGAGATAATTTCAGGTATTCCCTCAGAACTGGCAGGAACATCCTCTTTTGCATCTCTCCCATTTTTTGTTGTTTGCAGACACAGTGCATACCTAACACTTGTTTTACGTAAACAAATAAAAAACTCAATAAACAGTATATCCCTTCATACTCCGTAGTAGTAAACTTCCATTTTAATGAGATTTGGATTCAATACAGTAATTTTGATTTCTCTTCAAGTTGGTTGAAATAAGAATCTATATGTATTCCTAAATCTCAAAAGCATCCATAGCTCTATAGACAGGCTCAATACAGAAAATGTTAATGTCCTCTCTCTGGGACATTTTGCAAACAATTCCTTGATCTTATAAAGACAGTACTGGAGCATCAACCAGCTAGAATTATTAATGACATTACAAATTAATAGTCATATAGCTCTATGTGATAATCCAACAAGAACAATTTACTTCCCTACTCTATTTAAACTATCTACGAATGAACAATATGGCACTAGTCATTCAAGTTAGGCAGCTCTTCCAGGCTACATTAGTAGTTTGGCATGAGGATACTCCTCACTTTCCCAGTCAAAGATAAGATGTTCGCACATGTAGTGGAGGTTGCACCCGAATTCTGAGGGAAGTTTGATTTCTAAGCCCTCTCACTTCCTATCTACTGTTTCTTTTCTACATTTCCAAAGCACATCTCCTGCTCTTTCCTGTGAGTCTTTCACATGTCTATTTTTCCTCTTTCCCAGAAAAAAAAAGAAAATGAAATCTCAGTAAAAGATGTAGCAATTAAGCCTTTATGTACTCATGTGTAAATGACTGATGAGGCTGACTGTATTACATCCCCCTAGAGGTGCTTCCATATGGAAAGAGTTTCACACACCAAAGGGATGAGTATCTAGTGGTGAAAGCCTGAGCAGCCTCAGGCCTCTGATGAAGACTTTCCCAACTATTGTGCTAGATAACACAGATGTGACAGGAATTGGTTCCAGGTGTGCAGAGATATGGAGCCCCTCACCCCTTAGAGGACCCACTCAATTTGCCCCTCATCATGAGCAACCCAGTCCAGTATGCTGTGAAGATATCATGATTTTCTATGCCTGCCTTGTGAAAAGAGTTTGTGGGCAGCTCAGTTAGAGAGAAGGTAGACTTTTTGGATGGGGAAAAGGTGTTTCCATTTTGACACAAATTATACCACAGGTGTACCCTCTATATTTTTCTGACCCAATCCGAGGTTACTCCTAAAAATACTCTCAGTTATGTGTGGAGGGAAGACCGGGAACCAGAGGTGGATTTACTTGATACCTAATTGTCATGAAGTCATGGCAGGAATGGCCCCAATCTTTCTCCTTTTACTTATCCACATGCGTTGCTATGGAATTTTGTAGGCCCAATCTCACTTCTGACTCGGCTCAGCGAGATGACTTGCTTTGACTATAGAGATGTCAGCAAACATGATGCAGAGGTTTAAAATGAGCTTGCACACTGATGCTTGTTCTGCTCACGCTCTTTGCTACCGCCATGAGAAGAAATATGCCTGGGCTGGCCTGATGGAAGATGGCGGACATGAGAAGAGTTGAGTCATCCCAAGTCATCCCAATCAAAGCCTGCTTGGATCAGTTGATCCCTCCCCCAACATATGAGTGATCTCAGCCAAAATCAGCAGAGCCACCTTGCCCATTACCCCTGACACATGAGCCAAATATGCTTATTGTTGAATGTCACTGAGTTTGGTTGTTTGTTATGTGGCAATATTCATGCAACAGATAATGGATAGTCTAATGAAGCTTAAGCTTCAGGGTCCCTAACTTGTTAGGGCCCCTTTCCAAGCTTCTGGGAGAAGCTTTAGTTGTTTGTTCAGTTTGGTCAGGTTTTGAAAAATTTGCAAAAATGTGATATTTTAATCACAACAGATTGCAGCTATTGCCTCCTTACACCCCTCTTCTCCTCCATCATACTTCTCCTAGTTGTAGGTGGCATTGTAGTGGTTTCAGTTATCTTGGGAATCCTGCTAAAGGGAAATTGAGTTGGTGCTGCACAAAGTTAGGTTAAATGGAATATGTTTATGAGATTCACAGATTCCTTGAATAGGTTAAATGGAATATGTTTATGAGATTCACAGATTCCTTGAATAGGTAAGTTATTATTAGCAACGTAGTGTAAAAATGTACCTACATCTTACTGTTCTGTCTCACTTAGTATTGCAGGGACAAAGGTCATAACATGGCATGAACATATCTTATATCACTCACTACCAGAATTACATGAATAGTGGAGGACAAGTTGGAAATGTTCAGAGCCAGAAGCTAGTCAATGGAAAATTGTTCCAAATATCAGATCTGTAAAATTTAGCCAGAGTGGTTCAGCCACTTGTGAAAACTATTTGGCAGTATCTGCTAAAGCAGAATATTTGCCTACCCTAGGATCTTGTAATTCCACTCCTAAAAACATAACCAATAGAATAAGGTTCATATGTTTCTTACATGACATATATGAGAATGTTCTCAGCAGCACTATTTATAATAGTATCAAACTGGAAACTGCCCAATGTCCATCAATAGTAGAATAAACTTTAAAAATTGTGGTATATTTGCACATTGGAAAACTCTACAGCAAACTATCTAAACTCTGTGTCTGTTACCACCACACACAAAAAAGAGTACTACTATATAGGTATTCCATTTATATAAAGCACAAAGGCAGGCGAATATTGGCTACTCCGTGGGGAGTAGGGACTAGAAGGCAAGAGTGTGGCTTCTGGGGTGCTGATAGTGAATACCTACTTCATGGAAGTCTGTTTGTGAAAGTTCATTGAGCCATACAAATATGATACGGGTGCTTTTCAATATCTATACACTTCAACAATATTTTTGAAAAATTGTAAACAGAGGATTCAGCTATCATCAAAATGGAAACGTTTCCTTTCAGGAATATATTTGATGATGCAGTATATATAATTATGAATATTATATATATATATAAGTTACATATTATATATTATTTTTTATGTGAACGGTGTGAAACAGCATTTATCTCATTCCTCTTTTTAGGGAAATATTCTGTCACGTTACTACAAATATTGGGTATGGTGGTATGGGAAGTTGTATGTAAAATCCCACAGTATCATTGAATCAAGCAATACTTAAATTTCTTGTCAACTTTACACAAAACACTAAAACTAACAAGGATAATATAAAACTCTTAGTTGGCCACTAGAATGAGAACATTGGCAACACACTGGTTGAAGATTGTTGTCAACTCAAAGAATACTTAAGAGTCGTCACTATAAGAGAAAACCAGGAATACCCTGATATCTTACAGCTCATAGATGAGAGAATCCCAATAGAGGTTTCCTTTTCCCCAAGATGACAACATTCCTAAACATTTGGATGATATTGCCAATCACAGTTGTGAAACACAAAGAAAACTATTAAAGTATTTTAAAGTATTATCAATACTATAATACAAACTTTGATCATCTATAGTAGATGAAAAATTGAGTTGTCTTTCTACTTATTTTTCAGAAAGTATTATAAAAGTGTAGTCTTTTAAAGAAGCAATCAAAATACAGACAATCAAAAAAGTGGGATAAAAAGTATTAGATGTAAATCAGGCAGTTAATTCATAAAATGATAAATTTTGAATCTCAATTTTATGTTTATGGTATGTACCAATTTTTAAAGTTTATAATTTGCTGCAACTTTTATTTTTACTGTAAATAAAAATTCACTTTTATACACTAATTGTATTCTTTTTCCCAGAGGACTCCCAAATTATAGGAGTTCCAGGCCCCACAGAACTCCATGCCCATGCTGGGAACCACCATGCATATTCCACAGCTGTGTGCCCTAAATGCAGGGCTGTCTCCCGTCAGGCAGATTGTCATTGCTCCAACCCCCTTCTGCCTTCTGACTCCTCCTATCCTATAGGTCAGGCCTTCTTATCCCTTTTCCCACTTCCACTTTCTCCCTTTTTTTTCCTTTCTTACACTTAATTTAGACAGTCCCATTCTGCACTATAACTTGAATTAAAGAAGTATGCATGGATACCTCTTTATTGCAACAGCCCTAGCCCGAGAATTTAGACATCTTTCTTTTAGTGTAATTGGACAAAGGTCTGTGATGCACCCACTTATCCAGGGCAATCTTGCCCAGATCTCTGATTCATCCAACAAAGTCCTAACATTTTCCTCATGACCTACAATTTCTTGACTCTGGCCACTATCGATACCCTAAAATTCCCTTCCGGACTCCCACTTTACCCCTATTTACATGCAGCACCTAAGGGCAAAGGTGAGAAGCTGAGAAATAAAGTATGTGCTAACCATACATGAGTTTGTGCAAGACCCTCAGTGCTCTGTGGATGAAGGAATATGCTCATAGTGAAATGCTATATGAGTAAGGAGGGACAATGAGCTCATTCTGAGCTTTCTACCTTTATGCTGGAATTTGGCGCAACGGACAACACAATAAGATAAAAAGTAAGAGGCTTCTTTGGTAGACCATCTTGTTTAAAACTACCATCTTCTGAGTTAGGATCACTAACACAGCATTCAGATTTAATTCACTGTTCATGAAAAACGAAAACCATTGATATATAATTTTTTCTATAAAGAATTCAGAAAAAAGTCTCAAGCCTCGGAAAGAAGGATTAATTTGCCTGCAATGAAACTGACACGCAGAAAAAATTTAAAATCAATCTCATGCTTAAAAGCAGAACAACACTGACGGTGCCTCCATATTTTCTCCCACTTCCCACTGCTAGCTTGTTACCAATGAACACATATTATGCATATTATCCACAAATCTTTCCTCTGTTTAAATTAAAAAAAGAAACACCACGTTTTTAATCAATCTATTTGCACTTGGCTGTCAAAACTCATAAAGGCATTTTGATTTCCTTTCATTATTCTCAAGAGAACCAAATGCAGATGAATAAAAAAGAGAATGAAAAGGAGGGCAAATTAAGGGTTAATATACCTTGCTAAATTCAGAAAAACATGAAAAAATGGAGAACTGTGTTTATTCATGGCCTTTAAAAAAATCTGTGCTCTGCTTCCAAAGACAATTACCAGAATCATCAGGTATAAATACAGGCTTTTATTTTCTAACTATCAGATCATTCTTCCACAGTTGTTTTTCCTATTTCACAAACCACAGCTCCTGACATCAAAACAGTCCAGTCTCTTGACTATGAATTACAAGGTCCTAGAGGCTGGGTAGGACCAACCCTAAGAACCACAGGGATGTATCATTTTGATGTTGTTGGTCAAAGCCCTTCTACTGACAGTTGAGAGACCAAATGCTCATCAAGGCACCAGAGAGATTGAGACAAATGACTCCTGGCAAGTTCCAGGTACTGGGAACAAGGTGTCTCCACAGGGATAGAAGAACCTCCGTTAGTCACAAACTGGCTGATGATTAGAACTTTCTGAGAGCAGTTTCCAAATGTAGCAAATAAAATACAGGATGCCCAGCTAAATTTGAATTCCAGATAAACAACAAATCATTTTTTAATATAAAACCCCCTTTTTGGGAGTGCATCAAGAGGGGCTGCTTTTCTTTGAATGGATCTATGGAATGTGAGAGGAGCAGATGGATGGAGGTAGTATGAAGAGGGATATATGTCTTTAACACACAAAAGGACATGTGACAAATTTGTAATTCCCTTCCAGTGTATTTATTCCTGGCAGAATAAAAATATAATTTGTAACACCATATTTATCCAAGACTCTGTGGAATTGATTCATTCTGGAGAGCCAAGTTTTTTTGTTTGTTTGTTTCTTAATGGCTGAGGGGTTCCATCTTTAGGCAGTAAGACATTTTACATTTTAACTTCTTTGGGTGGAAATCTTTCTTAAATGTGTCACACATGTATTTCTGCCATTTTATACAGAAAACACGGCTATTAATTCAACTTCTTTCCATGAAGACCCAGGGTTATAATTATGAGCATTTATTATTGTAACAGACTTTGATATCTTTAAAATTCATTGAAGGATCTGTTGGGCTATTTGCCCTTTCACTAAATGTCTCTATTCTGCTCTGAGTTTTAAATTTTTGCATCTGCTTTTGTTGTTTTTCTGTCTTCTCCTGGTCAGGCTATTAACTGTTATTCTTGTTCTTTTCTAATTTTTCCAAAATTCCTTCTCCCTTGAATTTGTTTCTCCTTGTCTCCTAAGGTTTAAAAATAAGACAGCATGGTATTTAATTCAGTTCTTAGGACTGTGTGAAATTTAAAAGAGCCCCATATTAAGGTTCTAATAGGGTTTCCTACGAAGAAAGTGCATTAATAGCTAAAAAAAATGACCATAAGCTGTCAAAATTGTTACCACATAGATTTTCTGCTCAAATTGACTGCTAGCTAGTTCCAGGTGGGTGTGGTTATAAAATGGGCACTTATCTATCCTAGGTAGATAAGTGAGATGTAATATACTCCCTCTGGATATACACAGGGGTGCCTGAGGAAAAATTATCATGAGAGTAGAAAAAGATGGGACCAGTAGCTGCAAGGCAGAGGGTTCTGGGTCTGAGACAGGGGACACTGGGGCCATTCTGCCCTATCAGAAACAGGGTATGGAGAGATCATCTGATCTGCCACACACTAGCTTATATGACCTTGTATTATTCATTTAATCACTGTGTGCCTTGGTTTTCTCATTTGTAAAATGATGCTGATAATTAATACCACCTTTAGAAGTGAGGAATATTTCTGCTGCTCTCCTTATTTTTCTTCACTAGTCATATGGGATGCAGCATCCAATATTTTTCCATGTGATCCACACCTCATTAGCCTCAGTGGAAGGACTTTCTAATCTGATGGAACAGAACCTCAGTCCGTTATGGTCATGATTTGCAAGTGCAGAGTTTCTATGCTTTGAAGATGGATTTCTAATTTCCACCTAGTACTTCTGGGCTCATGCATGGGGGCACCTCTTGCATTCCCTGGAATCACAGCCTGAGCGAGGCCTGCCCTTTGGCATTGGACCTCCATGTCTGCTTCTATTCCCACTCCTTGCCTCTGTCACTGGTTGGGTAAATGCAGACTCAGATTTTTAGATGTAGAGGGCAGGATGGAGAGGGAATAAGAAGTCTCACTTTTGGTTCCAAACCTAGGCTTCCCACTGGTGCCTCTTACTAGACAAACCCGGAACTGGGTAGGGTTGGGCTATGGTGTGTGTGTAGTATTCCTCAGATGCTTGTCCAGCTATTAATAAAGCCAACAATTTGTCCCCTCTTTTGGCCAGTGTTATTGTTGCATATAATGTTCTCTACACAAAACTTGGAGGAAGGAGAGCAGAGCAGCATGAATCTTAGTAAATCCCATCCAGAAATCATATTATTTTTAGAGGATTATGGTGATTACATGATAAAAAAGCTTGACACACAGTAGGTCTTCAGTTATTTACCTCTTTCTTCCCTCCACGAAGAAAAGAGGAGAGGAACAGAGTAGAGGAGGATAAAATGGTAAAAGTTGTAAATCATAGTGCTCCATCTAACAGGGAGGCTGTGAGGAATAACTAATGAATGATTGTAAAGCCTTTTGGAAAGATAAAGTCTATAGAAACGCAAAATAATAATATCAAGGATGTAGAGGTGTCAGTTGAATATAAAAGAGACAGCTTTTATTTCCATACAAATATCTTGGTCACCATCAGCAGCAGTGGAGAAGAAAACAGAAAGAAGTGTATGTGACAGTTTAATAGTGTTTTATTAAAAATAGAACACATTTTAAGAGTGTCTGGACTTTCTTTAAAATGAAAAGATGAGCACTGACTCACTGCCTGCTAGAATAGAGTCAGAAGTGCCACTGGCAAAAATCACTGGCTTTCCCACCTCCAATTTCTTATGTAAATTAAACTGGAAGGCAAACTTGGTTTGTGAGAGGAACATCAGGAAGCCATACAGATGGGCAAGTGGGAGCAGTTTGTGAGCTTCCAGCTCGGAACAGCTGGGCCCTCTACTCTACCTTCAAATCTCAGTCCAGATCCAAATCTCTGGTCCATCATGTTCCTCCTGAGGACGTCCTAGGGGTTGAGATAAGCTCAAGGCAGACCACCAGCTTAAGGACTTACATTTAGGAACATGGGACAAGAGGAAGCCCTTGGCTCTTCCTGTGAGTGTTTAGCGTTGTTTGAGGGAGTATTGCCCTAAATATTAGATGATAATAGTTGCTATAAAAAAAATAGTTTTTGTGGCAAAATAAATTTGGGAAAGACTGAATTAAAAAACATTCACAGATTATTTTTAACTGTAAGAGTTCCTAAAACCTTTAATATATTAATGTGTATTGTGAATTTCTAAAGGAAGAAGGCGGAGTGTTCCCCAAATTTATTTGACCATGAAACTGTTTTCCAGAGTGTTTAGCAGGACAAACTATGAGGCACACTTTGGAAACTATTGTTTTGGGGCCACTTACAGATTTTCCTTTTTGACTTGGGCCTCCTAAGAATTTTCTAGAGAGAGGTGAATCCTCCAAAAAGCCAAGAAAGTGGAGTTGAGGATTCAGTTGAAGTCTGAACAAGCTATTTAGGTTGCATCTCAGACCACTTTAGTACCAACATGTGATTGTCTAAATTTGTGCTAGAGTCTGCAGGCTGATGCATACATTTAGGCACCCAAAAGAGATTTCTCTGAGCTTAACAAGATACAATTAGCTTGAGACCCACTTAGTGACCAGCTAGTGGTCCATCCTCCCTTGCTGGGCCTGAATCAGGAAGAGCTCACTTAGTAGAAAACTCAAAGACATGGGGAACACCATGTTTCCTTGTTCAAAGATTGTGGGAAATGTGCAGTGGTGACCATCCCACTAAATATCCATGAAGGAAGCTGGAGCAAGGTAAGGAGGAACTAGCATGTGTGAAATTTTCTTTGGCTTCCCTGAGTGCAGCAAGTGTGGGCTTCAGAGTCCAAGGGTTGACATGGTCATCTGTAGCCATGATCCACGTGTACAACCAAGGGAGGCTCAGATTGCACCACAGTGTAAGTATAGACAAATTAGCTCAGTATCCAGAACCCAAAGGAGAGAATTGTGCTGAAATCGCGGAAAAGGATAAGAGAAGCCTCATTTTAATATGTTAAACACACACACATAACTAAAGCTGCCAATCTGAAGCAGAAGCAGATGTATTCAGGGTACAAAGAACAACATTTTTAGCTAGCTCGGCTTCCTTTCAAACAGTTTTTCTCACCAGTGAGAGCTTTCTGAGAAATGCATTTACATAGGTACAAAGCTTGTGTCTCTGTGACAGCAGGAGCCCTTATTTGCATCACGTTTTCTTTAACACCTGTTTGTTTCAGCGGGCACTGCCTTCCCAGGAAACACTCCAGAAAAGGAATTACATAAAGGAAAGATGCCTTACTTTGGAAAGAAGAGGCAGAGCAGAGCATTCACAGTTCCTATAAATCACAAGTCTACTTTCCTTGGTGAATAAGAGATAGGTAATTTTAAAAAATTATTATTAGGAGAGCTGTGATTACCCTTGTATGTATAACTGCCTGATGCCTATTTTTAAACCATGTCTCTGGAACACAATGAGTATTCAATAAAAGGTGTAGACTGAACTATTTTGATAACTCAATCCCGCACATCCACTAAATCTTATTTGTCAAATTGCCAGGAAATCTAAATGTGATGCTGTTTTATTCTGTTGATTAGAATGATTTGGTATCTATCTCTATACATAGTCCAAACACCAACTTTGCACATTCAGCAACAATCTGGATTCTCAAACATCCTGAGAAGGGGACATGGCATCTGGCTCCATTTTAAATTGTGCTTACTACCCACAACAGAACTCTCTAAAAATGGCATCGGAGTCTATATTTATTCACATCTAATTTATTTCAGAGGGACAGACCCAGTTTCCAAACTGAAATATGGTTTTCCTGATGACCACTAGGAATGTCCTGCTTTCTTAAGATGTGAAAGGCAGGAAGAAGATGAAGGACCTCTATGTATTATAATCCCTTACTTCCTCATAGTGGTGCTCTAAGCATGAGAAATAATTTGGATGTAGAATTGTACTTAACTATTTACTCCTAGGATATCTGTTTCAATACTAGTCTTCCCTAAATTCAACAGATTAAAGAATTTCAGTATGGGTTGTGACCTTAAAGATGCTACTTTCTAAGCCTAAATTCTACAGATGAGAAAACTGAGGCAGGACAAGAAAAAGAGCTTCATCTAAGCTCACATTGCTATTTGATATCAGAGCCAGTTTTTCCCACAAACTCTCACCCTAGGGCTCAAAGACCAGGGATTTGAGGATCATCTATGTCTGCTAATTTTCTGCATGGTGATAGGATTGAAGGGTAAATGAGGTATACAACCAAAAGCAGAGAAATTGGCTGTCCCGCTGATTTGATTCCTGTCCATTGTCTTCAGCATCAAGGGAAAAGCTGAAAGTGAAAGAACCATGATGAACTGGAGAAAAATGTTATTCTCTGGCTAGGTACCTTCCCCGGGCCCACGGCACAAACACAAATACAGTGGATTCTGCCTCGGGATGAAAGCAGCTGGTGTGGATGTACGGCTATAGGTCTGGAGTCTCCCGTAGTGTAAACTATTTTCTTATTTATTTGGAAGCATTCTTCACTAAGATTTTTACTTTCTCCCTTCCCAATTTTGACAAGGCAAAAAATTCTATTTCTCCGGCTCACACATATTCTCTCCATGGCTCTGTGTTCAACTTTGCTATCATGATGAGTAGCAGACTCCTCTACACAAGCTTAGTAAGAGAAGGTAAAGCAGGAGGAGCACGTTTTTGGATGCATTCACTGCTGTTAGCTGCCCTGGACAACCCTTTGGAGGCTCTGCCGCTAGAAGCATTCAGGGTCTAAGAGTCCGACTTTAAACTATCAGTAATGGCAGCCAAAAGCAACTTACATAATTGCTGCCTTTTGCCAATTTAGCAGCAAAATACTAGATAAGAAGGCATATGTATAATAATACATTTTTATAGGTTTCAAAGTGTGTCCTTGGCTGCCTTCTCTTCTCATTCTACTTACTTCGCTTGAGCTGCAATTGCTCCCTTGATGTGGATGCCTCCCAAAATAGTATGTCAAGGCCAGGTCTCTCTGCTGAGCTGCAGATACCTATTTCCAACTATCTCCTACACATATTAACCTAGATTTCACACCAGCATTTCAAAAGCAACATGTCAAACAACCTTCCATCCCATTCCCACAAACCAGCTTATCTCCTTGTATTTCCTATCTCAATGTACAGCATTCAAATCCACTCAATAACATAAGTCAGAATATCGTTACATCTTCCTAGATTTTCAATTCCAATAATATCAACATCCAATTAATTACCAAATAAAATCTTCTACATAGATCTCCAATTCATCCTCTTCCTTTCTCCACTATCATGGCCTTAGTTCAACACATTACCTTATCTCATAGAGGCAACTAAAATTAATTCCCAGGCATATACAGAATATCATATCTAAGTAAAGAATACGAATTCTCCTAAACACATGTGGATTGTTACAAAAATTGAACACATTCAGGAATGAAAACACAAATTTCAATCAACAGGACAGCTAGCTATAGATCACAATCTCTGTTCAAAATGCAATTAAATTAGAAATCAGTGACAAAATTTAACTAGACAAAAAACACTGTCCATTTAGAAATTTTAAATAAATCAAGTGCAACAGTATAAATCCTAATAAAATAAGAATGAGCAATAATAAAAATACCACAAACTAACTCCAATGGGTTTCATTTAAAGCAATTCTTAACCTATAACAATGTATTTATGTCATAAAGAAATAAACATTGAAGATTAATGAGCTCAGCATGTATTTTTGGAAGTTACAAAAAGAAGAACATAATAAGCGCATAGAAAGGAGGAAGGAAATTATTATACAGATAAGAGGCTAAATTATTGGAAAAGGGAACAATAGGAAACCAACAATAGAAAAGATCAACAAAGCTAAAAGTTTATTCTTTAAAAAGATTAAAAAGTATCTGTCAAGAGTGGTCAAAAAAAAAAGAAAAAAGAGAAGAAACAAATAAACATTAGGAATAAAAATGTAGGTATGACTATAGATGCTAGTGAAAATTGGATGTCACTGTAGATTAAAAAGGAATTATACATATTTTAGGAATTATTTATTGGGAAATTAGAAAAATTTATGTCAAATACTTTAAAAAATTTATATGAAAATTTCAAATTCCTAAAAGAATGTAACTTAGCAAAACTGATTCAATAGGAAATAGAAAATATTTATAGTTTTATAACCATTTTAGAAATTTATCTGGTACATTCAAATCATCCCACAAAGAAAACACCATGTCCAGATAATATTGTAGGAAAGTTCCACTCAGCATTTAAGAAAAATAATAATAAAAATAATCCAAATTTATCATACTACTCCTGCATTTATGAACAGAGAAAATATTTTACAATTCATGTTATTAGGCTAGCAAAACTTTGAAATTACTTCCTCATCTGCATCCTCGTCTCCTCTCTCACTTCTCTCTCCCAGATCTACTACTCATCCTCAGCAGGATCTTTCTGAAATGCAAATCTGATCATTCCAGTCCTTTGGGGACACTCTCTCAGTGGTTCCTCATTACCACCAGGATAAACCATAAAAGCTTCTTCCGCTGGTCTCCTGTCTCCTCATTCATTTCATCTCTTGCTCGCCTTGTCAACCTCATCATTCACCATTCCCCAAGTGTTGTTGCACTTTTCCAAAGATGCCATGCTTTTGCACTTCTCTGTATCTTCACTCACACATACTCTGACCTCACATTCTCATCTTTCAAAACTAGATATAGTTGGTCCCTCCTTTGGACTCCCAAAGCACTTTTGTACGTCTTTACAGCATCTATCCCATCATATTGAACTCTGCTCACTAGCATGGTTAGTCTTTCTCATAATAATGTGAATTCTTTGAGGAAATTTATTTGTGGGCCTTCAGGGCACAGTACATGTCTGGTACATGGTGGGTACATACTATACTTCAGGCATATCATGGAAGAAATGCTATTTTGTATAGTTTGATCTGGTAACAATCATCAGGTAGAATATTATTTTTGTGGGAAAATATATTCCAGGGTACAAAGAACAACCAAAAATGCACTTTTGGAATACAACCCATTGCTAGGTTGGGATCTTTTCTATTAGCTATAAAAAGCTTCTTAAAAGTTTGGGATATGGGGAGACAATAAAAGCATCATCTTTCTCTTCTAGGTACTTCAAAAGACAGGAAATTCACAGTTGTTCTAATATGAGATACTGATGATATTGGGATGCATTCTTTAGTGCACAGACACATGGCATCCTGAAAAAAATCAATGTTTTACTTTCCTCCCTGCTGGGTTTCATTTCACAACACAGAGCTGTCATTACAAGCCTCCAAAATATACCTGTCCAGTTTTTCATCTGTGAACAACATTACACTGATTTCAATTAAACTCCAAAATAGATACCCCAGAGTCCTCCCTAGAATTTTTTATATTTGGCTTTTAACATAAATTGATCCTTTGCTTTTGAGTCAGTAACATAAAACCAGGAAAAGGTTTTGAGAGTTATTAAAGTCACAAGCTGTGCAGCTGTATAGGGCATACCTGGGAACATGTGCCATAGAAAATACAGTCCTTCAGAGAGAAGTCACATATTTATAATACATCGGATGCCTGGCATGAGAACCCAAGAGAAGACGCCAAGATGTTCATTCCCCTCACCTGCATTGGTACTTGCAATTCCCAGTGAAAGAGGAGGTCTCATCTTGGCTGCCTCTCAGGAGCGTTACCCATTCAAGGGTGTCAGGAAGTCAAAAACCTGGAGGATATTTTGTTAAGGGGCACTGGGAGTTGGAAAATACTGGGCATTCTTGTTTTGCAGAATGCTGGGGAGATGGATGAGGTAGGGAGAGCCACAAGGAGAGTCACGAGGCTATGGCAGAACTGGAAATAGTAAACACGACTTTTGGCATATAGTCTGTTCATTTGACCACTGGACCCTGGAAACAGGTGCTGGAACCTTATGGAAAGCAATTAGAGTCCCCATCCAGACTACAGGCTTTTGCCAATGTCAAGAGGAAGAAAGAGATGATGAGGTTACCAGCCCAGGGAATTTTGCTCTGTGGCTCTCTCCTTCAGTATTATGCCAGAAATGCAATCAATGATGGAGTTCTGCCATTTATAACATGTGTCACTTTGTCTTTGGGAGAGCAGAGATAACTAAGTGAAGTTACTTTTATTTATTCCATTTCGTCTATCCGAGACCAGCATTTATTAAGCATGGTACTGAGATTACACTTGATTTCCCCTCAGTTTTCTTTTATTGTTTTTGCGTTTAAGTCTTGGGGAAAATAATATCGCTCTGGAGAGCAAATGACTTAAATGAATCAGATGTTGTCTGGGTGTAGGTATTGCTATGAGACCAACTTTATTATTAGTTGTTATCATAGTTATTGCAACATGTAGCTATCTGCAGAGTACACTTCAAAGAGCAGGCGGTTCACAGCTCTGTAACCCAAAGAGGAGCAGAAACAGCGTTAACTTCGGAATCCCATTTCTCTCTCCTCCTAGTTGCGTATCCAGGAGCAAGTGACTTCAACCTCAAAGCCTTAATTTATTCAGCTGTAAAGTAAAGCTAATAGCCTTGTTTGCTGGAGGCTTTAAATAAATTACCGTGTATAAAGAGTTTGGCACACTTTTTGGCACACAGCAGGGACTCATTGCATGTTAAGTCCTGTTCCTTTTTTCAGACATGCTTTTCCAAGAGAGTTCAGAGATAAGATGTGGTCCAATAACCAGGTATTATATATTAAACTGAATTAGAGGAGGCTCATTATATCTTTGCTAGTTAGATTTCAAAGAATGAGCAAAACAACTTTTGTGGCTTATTTGAATTCTTAGTCAGGTTCTACATAAAAAAACTCAAGTAAAAAGGAAAACAATAGGGGCCGGCCCAGTGGCATAGTGGTTAAGTTCGCGAACTCTGCTTCGGCGGGGTTCGCAGGTTCAGATAGATAGCGAGGACCTACGGACCGCTTATCAAGCCATGCTGTGGCAGGCATCCCACATATAAAGGAGAGGAAGATGGGTGCAGATGTTAGCCCAGGGCCAATCTTCCTCAGCAAAAAAGAGAAGGATTGGCAACAGATGTTAGCTCAGGGCTAATCTTCCTCACCAAAAAAAAAAAAAAAAGGTAAATAATAATCCTAATAATTTAATGTTAGCACCAAATCAGAATAATTTGAATATTAAAAACAAACTCCCTTTTCTTCAAAAACTGCACCAGGGGATTGGTTTCCCATCTCAGTCTTGTCTTGTTAAACAACTCCAACACAGTCCAACACACCCAATATTATTTGCTATAGTCACCCTTAAGTCTTGTTGCTTGCTTCCAGCTTGTTCCCACTTGGATCTAGTTCCTGTTTAGTTTCTGACTTTGGCTCCAGTTTTCACTCCTGATCTTGCTTATCCATCTTGTGACTTTCTGCTCTCCCTCAAGCTCACTGCAGTCTACTTCCCCAGTCAGATCCGCCTGATTCCACATGAAAGAAAACTCACTTAGGAATAGTAAAATAGCAAAAGGTAGTTCCCAAATAATTGGGAACTGGTTTGTGAGTATAATATAAACTCAATAGTAAAAAGTTTTTCAGTGAAATGATTTAGCTTGTAATAAAGCAAAATCACAGATTTGTATCTGAAGCATTTTGCTGAAGAAAAAGAAAGGTGTATGTAGCTGTCTACTGCTAGGTAAGACGTGATACTGCTTGGGGGCTATTCAAAACCTTCTTATCCTGAAGATCACCGTGACACTTGCTGGGCAGTTTCCAATCAGACAACATAGCTTTGTCTCATGTCACTGCTGACTTCAACTTCCTATATATGGATCTTGAATGTTAAAAGAGAGCTAGCGACCTATACTTAGTTCATGGGGAGATTTGAGGCCAGCATATGAAATCCTGGTGTTTAACCGTAAGGGGAAGATTCCATAAGCCTTATTTTTAAGGTGCTCATAGCTTCACCTTTCTTCCTTTTATTTTTCAGATATGCAGCTTCTGATATTTATAGAGAACTTACTTGTTACCATGACCAGAGCACAAAAGAGGAAGGTAAAAGTAAAGGGACAAGAGGTTGCATTATTACTCTGATTTCTGTTAATATTATCTCTTTTAGTGCAAAAAGCATTATTTTTGAGTCATCTTAGACACAGAATTTGCAGGAAATAGATCTACGTCAGAGCCTTTACAGCTTTCTTTCTGAAGTCCTCTCCACTTAGGCTTGCCTATCTTTATGTCCAACCTACCTAGATGATCAACCTTGCCCCAGGCACTGAAACCCTCCTGCCCTCAGTCAAAAGTGACATAAGGTACTCTAGTTCATTCTTTAGGATTCTAAACCAAGTCATCCTTGCAGTTTGTTTTGTCTCCCATGAACTTACACAAATTTAAATAGTATAACTTTTGCCTTTTCTCAAAGTCTTGGACCCTAATTCTGGTAAAAACTGGATTTCTATGTTCTTGCTATACACACTTTCACTGTCCTAATGGCCTGTCTAGGTTCAATATCTGTCTAGGAGCAGGGAGTGACCTTATTCTAGACAGTCTTCTCTCCTCATCCCTCCTTGGCCTTGGTTTCCCTTTCACCATTCCAATGACACAGATTTCCAATGCTAAGCATCTTCTGGAATTCCAAGTGTTTTGGTTCTAGATTTCTGATTCTCTGCCCACCTGCCAGATCCCACATTTCTGCTAGTTCCTCATCTTGACTTTTCTGAGTCTCCACAATCATACAACTGGTCCTTTCTTCCTTGTCTCTGTCATGAGATGTTAATGTAAGGACCAGTTGAAACATCTCCAAGTGAATGATTCAAGCACCAAATGCCCAGGGGTTTATTTTTGTTCCCTTGGTGTAGTCATTCACTTAGCTTACATTAGCATTTGTCTTTTCTTCAGGAGCAGTATAAGATTCCCACCCCACCCCGCAACCCCCTATAAATACACCTTGGGTTGGAAAGTCCTATTCCTAGGTGTTGGCTCAATCTGTAGGTTTCTATTCCCTAACTTTTTTTTAAATCAAGAAATGCACCACTTCTTAGAATGGGCAGTATCAATTCAATTGGTTGAAGCCCTCCCTCTGTTTGATTTTTGGGAGATGGTACCACAAGGATAAAACTTAAAATGTTCTAAGTAGCTAAAGAGATGTAATCTATGCTCCATCAGTTTTGAGTGGAAAGTAGTAGGGACTAGTCAAGAAAAATATACTTTAATGAAAAGATACTTTATTAGAGAGGAGGTAATTTTGCTTTTGTCCAGCTCAATCTACATAAATTTATAGTACCTGTGTTTCACTCTTTTAAAAAGCCAACACAAATATATTTATCCTCCTGTTTGCAGTAACAGGTTTAGGTTAGTTATTTTTTGCTTGTTAAGACATATCTAAATCCTTGATACAGTGTGCGTACATCAGTGTTTGTGTTAATAAATAACAGTGCTTTTCAGCTTACAGATACATTTTGTGTCATTTGATCCCTATTAAAACCTTGGGAAGAAAGTAAGAAAGCATTTATATTATTCCCAGTTTACAGAGGAGGGGGCAGAAGCTCAGAGAAATTAAGTAAAATATTTAAAGCTCCATGGCTAAGACAGAGAAAGACAAACACCATATGATTTCACTCATATGTGGAAGATAACCTAACTCATGGACAAAGAGAACAGATTAGTGGTTACCAGAGGGGAAGAGGATTGGCAGGGGGGAAAGGGGTAAAGGGGCATATTTATATGGTGACTGACAAATAATAATGTACAACTGAAATTTCACAATGTTATAAACTATTATGACCTTAATAAAATTAAAAAAAAAAAAGAAGTTCCATGGCTGATAAAAAGTAGAATCAGGTATTTCTCTAAATCCTCCCTTCTTTCCACCCAGCACTCCTCAAGGCTTTTCACCCAAGTACACTGGGAAACAGAGTTGTGCAAATTCTTGTTCCTAGGGGTCACCATTATAGTTTCAAAAATCTATTGCAAATGTCTTTGATGTTTCACGTTTTATAAAAAATTCAGGCAAGAATTGTAGTCTACCCATGATATATCAGTGTGTGTTTTAACGTAAACAATGCCTCCTCTAACCTTTCCATCCTCTCATTTGATTTTTTTAATTAAACTTTTTTATTTTGAATTAATTATAGATTCACATGTAGTTGTAAGAAATAATACAGAAATCTCTATGAACCTTCTACCCACTTTCTCTCAGTGGTAAAACTATAGTACAATATCACAACCAGGATGTTGACACTGATATAGTTAAGATATGGAACATTCCCATCACCACAAGGATCCTTCATGTTGTTCTTTTACAGGCACAATACTGCCCTCCTGCCCTCACCCTTTCCTTAGTCCTGGAAACCAATAGTATGCTCTTCATTTCTATAATTTTGTCCTTTTAAGAGTGTTGTATAAATGGAATTATAGAGTACGTAAATTTTAGTGTTTGCTTTTTTAACTCAGTATAAGTCACTGGAGAATCATCCAGGTTGCTGTGTGTACCAATAGCTTATTTCTTTTTATTGCTGAGCAGTATTCCATGGAATGATACACCACAGTTTAACTTATTCACCCGTTGAGGGACATCTGAGTTGTTTCTGGTTTTTGGCTATTATAAATAAAGTTGCATAAACATTTGTGTACCAGTTTTTGTGTGAACATAACTTTTCTTTTCTCTGGAATAAATATCTAGGAGTACCATCAATGGAGCATATGGTAACTTGTATGTTCAATTTTTTAATAAAATGCCAAACTTTTTTCCAGAGTGGTATGCCATTTTACATTCCCACCAGCAGTGAATGAGTAATTCAGTTCCTCCACATCCTCGCCATCATTTGATGATGCAATATTTGTTATTCTAGCCATTTTGACAGGTGTGTAGCAATACCTCATTGTGGCTTTAATTGGCATTTCCCTAATGGCTAATGATGTTAAACATCTTTTCCTGCTTATTTGCCATCCATATATCCTCTTCAGTGAAATGTCTGTTCATTTCTTTTGTCCATTTTCTAATTGAGTTTTTTTGTTGTTTTTGTTTGTTTGTTTGTTTTTTAAAGTTGAGTATTGAAAGTCTTTTATATATTCTAGATACTGGTCCTTTGTCAAATAAGTGGTTTCTCCCACTCTCTAATTTGTCTTTTCATTCTTTTCACAGGGTCTTTGAAAAGCAGAAGTTTTTAATTTTGATGAGGTCCAGTTTATCAATTTTTTTCCTTTTTATGGATCATGCTTTTGGTATCAAGTCTAAGAACACTCTGCCTAGCCCCTAGCTTGTGAAGATTTTTTTTTTCTAAAAGTTTTATAGTTTTATAATTCACATTTAAGTCTGAAATTCATTTTGAGTTAATTTTTGTATAAGATGTTAGACTTCGTTTGATGTTCAGTTTTTCTTTTTGCCTGTGGATATCCAACTGCTACAGCACCATTTATCCCATTTGTCTGACACCAACTCACCTGTGGATGTGGGGGAGCTCACTACTGCCAGGTGAGTGTGGAAGTCCAGGCTCTCATGTGGACTCCACTGACACCCAGGGAGTGGGGTGGGCGCCCATTACTGGCCAGTGGGGATGAAAATCTCAGCTCCCTACTCGGCCTTCTCTGATGCCACCCTAGCAGGTGTATTGTGGTGCCTCATTACAGTCACTTGAGTGTAGAAGTTGAGGCTCAGTGCTTGACCTTTGCTGGCATGAGTGGGTTGGAGACAGTTTTTTCTGTGCTATTTGGCTGGAGTAGGGCAGCTATTGTCTGAAGTCTTCTGTCTTGGTATTCTGTCTCTCTCTTGGTCCTTTGGTTAGAGAGAGTAGGCTTTGTTGCGGCTTCTTTTGTCTATGTCCATTGGTATTTCCAGGTTGCCAGCTTCTGTAACTCCAAGTCTTGGATATATAAAACAAACAAACAAGCAAAGAAAACCCCAGAGAACTTATGACCATATTATTCCTTGCATCCCAAGGTCCCAACCTAGTCTGCCTCTTCTCTCCAACTTTTCGAGGCTTCTACGTTTTTTTTTATATGTAATATGTAGAGTTTCGTAACTGCATTTTTCTGGAAGAATAGGAATAAATATATCTACTCTGTCTTTCCAGAAATGAATATTCCCAATTTGATTTTTAAGTAAAACTTGATGGTCTAGGAAATATGTCATGTTTATTTTGGACGTCAAGCTGTATTATTTTAATATGCTCTTCAAAGTCCATAGTACAAGGCTACAGGGAGGACAAATGCTTCAGTAAATTACAGGATTTTCATGTTGATGATTTAAAAAAAGACAGGGAAAACTGATCTTCATCAGTTGTGTAATTTGCCCATTTAGTGACCTCTAGGGGAGAGAATACAATCGATATCATTTTTTTCCCTCTTTAATTTCATATTCTTCTAGACTTGCAGCAACTCATTTTCCATTGTTTCCTCTCCATCCCACTCAATTGGTTGTATTGACATCTCCTGCTCACCTGGCTGCATGATGCAGCCACATCCTCACTGACCCGCAGGCTTCTGTCAGTCTACAAATATTTATTGAATGCCCCCAGGGGCAGAGACTTGTGTTGGGTGCTTAGCAGGCTAGCAGCAGCCAGCGTCCTTTGGCCTTTGGCATCCCCAAGGCAAGGACTGTGAGATAGCGGAAGGGTGCACAGGTGTTTTAGGTTAAAAAAAAAAAATTGCCCTGGAAATGCCTTTCTTCAACAAAGCCATTTTGAAGTTTGGTCTGAGTATTATCTTAAGAAAACGAAAAAAAAAAAAAGTAAACTCCCCTTTTCAGTGAAGAAGAATCTCTCTTTGACATGGAAATGGAATAGAAAACAGAGTAATGCATCATTTATGTGAGCTATGCCACAAAACATCAGATTATCGGATTTTTTTAACATTATTTTATTGAGGTCATATCAGTTTTATACCATTGTGTAAATTTCAGGTATACATTATTATATTTCAGCTTCTGTGTACACTATGTCATGTTTACCACCAATAGTCTAGTTTTTATCCTTCACCAAACCTATGTGCCCCTTTACGCCTTTCACCCACCTCCCACCCCCCTTTTCCTCTGGTAACCACCGATCTGTTCTCCTTATCTATGTGTTTGTTTGTTCGTTTATTTTCCACATATGAGTGAAATCATACTGTATTTGTCATTCTCTGTCCAACTTATTTTGCTTAGCCTAATACCCTCAAGGTCCTTCCATGTTATCGCAAATGGCACAATTTTCTCTCTTTTTATGGCTGAGTAGTATTCCATTGTATAAATATACCACATCTCCTTTATCTATTCATCTGTTGATGAGCACTTGGGTTGCTTCCACATCTTGGCTATTGTGAATAATGCTGCGACAAGCATAGGGGTGCATACATTTTTTTGAATTAGTGTTTTCATGTTATTTGGATAAATACCCAGAAGTGGAATAGCTGGATCATATGGTATTTCTATTTTTAATTTTCTGAGAAATCTCCATACTGTTTTCCATAGTGGCTGCACCAGTTTGCATTCCCACCAGCAGTGTATGAGCGTTTCCTTTTTTTGACATCCTCTCCAATACTTGTTATTTCTTGTCTTTTTAATAATAGCCATTGTGACAAGCATGAGGTGATATCTTATTGTAGTTTGGATTTGCATTTCCCTAATAACTAGTGGTGTTGAACATCAGTTTTTCCATGAGGTTTTTCCATGAGGACAGGAGCTGTGTCTTTTTCATGTATGTCTCCTAGCATGGTGTCTGGCACAGAGCAAAGGCTAAAATCCATCTATGTCACACTGAGGCACAATCATGTGTAAATCCCATGTGAACCTTGAGAATAGAATGTCCAGGGAAGTGAACTCCACAAATTCAAAAGCGCAAATTAAACATTTCGAAGAAAGAAAGAAAAGATACAGAGACAGAAGACCGTTAAACTATTAAGTTTTGTAAGATCACTGTGGGACTGTGGCAGCTCTGCAAATATAAGAGTTAGAGTGATTAAAAAAACTGAAGGCCTAGGGCTGGCCCAGTGATGTGGTGGTTAAGTTCACGTGCTCTGCTTCAGCTGCCCGGGGTTCACAGGTTCGGATCCTGGGCATGGACCTATGCACCACTCATCAAGCTATGCTGTGGCAGCATCTCACATACAAAATAGAGGAAGATAGGCAAAGATGTTAGCTCAGGGCTAATCTTCCTCAGCAAAAAGAGGAAAATTTGCAATGGATGTTAGCTCAGGGCTGATCTTCCTCATCAAAAAAAAAAAAAAGAGAGAGAGAGAAGGCCCTTAAAGACACGGAAGATTCAGAGAATTGACAGAGACTTGTTAAGGAAAAAAGTATTCATGACACTTTTTAGAGACAGTAAGGCCAACTTCATTTAAAACCATTGAGACAGGTGTAGGGACTACTGCAATGAAGTTTTGCAGAGGGAGATAGAGCTTGGGCTCAACTCAGAATACAACAAGGAAAAGTGGGAATTTATAGCCAACGAGCAGCGTGGGAGTCAGTGGATGGAAAAGTACTAAGAGGAAATATCAGGGATAAGGGAGGATTCTGGCTTAACCAACCTAACAAGATTTCTTGCTGAAGGCAGGCAAGGGGGATCAGACATCTCCTGGGGGATGGTGGAGGATGAGAAACTTGATCTATTGAGGGTGATCATATATTGAGGGTGGGGGATTCTGGCTAAACTGACTTACCAGGATTATTACTGAAATTAGGCAATGCAGAGAGGTATACGGATGCCCAAAAGTTAGTTCCTCATCAAAAAGAGAGCTAAGAAGAGATGGACTAAAGTTTGGTCAAGGAGAGAATCTTTGTCAGTCTCTCTCCTTGACCAAACTTTAGTCAGACTCCTCTAAGCCATAGTCTCAACTAGGCCTCAACCTTGGCCTCTGTCCTTGCTGGGACTGCATAGTCGAGTTTTAGCAAGAATGTCACTAAGTCAGTTTAGAGAGAATTTCTCTACACTGATCATCCTCAATATCTGATCAAATTTCTTATCCCCCACTATCCCACCCTTGATATCTGATCATCCCGGTCTGCCTTTAGAAAGAATCCTTTCTGTTAGGTCAGTTTAGCAAGTAATCCTGCTTAACCCCTGTCTCCTCTTAGTAATTTCAATCTGTTACTGCCTCCCACCGCTGACTTCTTTCCAAACCTGGTCCTTGGCTATAAATCCCCACTATTTCTTGTATTCCAAGTTGAGCTCTACCTTTCTCCCTTAATGGAATAGCCTTGATATCTATCACAATAGTTCTGAATAAAGTCTTCCTTATCATATTAACAAGTGTTGGAATAATTTTTTTCTTTAACAGAATCTAAATCTAGAGGAGGACTTGAGAGGTAACTTCTTTTCTCCTCCTCCTCCTCTTCTCTCTTATTCTATTTCTTTCTATTACCTCTAAACGTTAGAAAAACAGAAGAAATAAGCATCTTTCTTATAGGCAGACAGAACTGCTCACTGCTACCCCAGATCTGTCCTTTTAAGCTGCATACCACATAAAACTGGATCTATTGTGTCAGGAAGAATGGGACACTAAGTACTCTCAGGCACATAGATTTTAGAAGCTTCTTCATTCTTCTTAACCTCTTAGGATTTTTCTGCCCTGCTGGGAAGTTAGAACTGGGAAGTACATTTTTATACTTGAAAGGCTTATATCCTGGGTTGGACTCCTGAGGGGGTGAGAGAACAATCACCTTGAAAGGGGCTAGGGTGAGCGGGGTATGGAAGGTGGGGGCTGTTTACTTCTTTTATTTACCAGGAAGCCAGAAGGCAGTGAGAGGCTGGTGCCTTGCTGTGATATTGAAACTGTCTGAAAAGGGATGTCCTCTTACCCTTTCCTTGTTATTATGTAAGTTAAGCTGGAATTGGGACAGCCAGGATTTGCTGCACCATTCCATTCTCTTTGGTTTTCTTCAACTGTGACCAAACACCTGAGTGAAAGGTTGACGTTCCTAACTTGGCTGAGACAACTTTCACACTATTAAATATGGCTAACTCAGCTCCCTTATATTGGTCAATGTCTTGTTGACAACTGAAATGATAAATTTGGAAGTGGAGAAATGAGATAGGGCTTCTCCAGTGTCTGCCTTCCTGGTTGTAAGAGGTTTTGCTGACTACAGAATTTTGCTGCTGGAAAAGATTTTTGAGATCAACTAGGTCAACTCCTCCCTTATTTTAGAGACGAGGAAGAGGAATTTTAGAGAGGTGAAACAGTATGACTTAGGTCATCCAGCTAATTAATAGCTGGGTGGATCTTGATTCTACGTTTTCCCACTCCCAGCTTTTTCTTCTTCATCCCTGTATACAAAACTCCTGAGTTCACCTTGCTGCAGCCTTTCAATGTTAGTCTTTGGAAGTGATCTCCAGATGATAATATCTTATACTAGATACAACCCCAGAATATTATGCTAACTTTAGCCCAGAAGGGAGGGTGGCCAACATACAAGACACCAGAAATGCCTTGGAAAGATGACCCTGTTTCCAGTCATTCTCATTTGGCTGGGCATGAATGAGATTTTTCTTTTTAACTTTATAGGTGAATAAAGCACATCTGAAATATAGACTATTAAAGCTTTGGGTCCAACACCAATCATCCAACAGATCACTAGATGCAAGCAGACGCGGGAGGCCACACAGGATGCGTGGGGATGCCTCCTACCTCCCTCTTCTCTTCAAAGCCCACTGCTTAATCAGCTGGGGTCTGAACCATGAGGGATTCAGAATGGAAAAAAAGTAGGGAGCTTCAAGGAGCTCAGCAGTCAAGAGACAAAGTAAACAGATGTTTACACAATGGGATATGAAAGCCAAAACATATGAAATATACAATAAGCAAGCAGAAGTTTAACTTTCTATAACATCTCTGTCAAATATCACCTCTTCTCCTCAAGTGTAAATTTCCATCTTCTAACAGATCTTAATGGTTCTGTACAGCATAAAGACGATTCAATCATTTCTAATACTAGCATATAAGATGTATCAAACTAAGGAAAATTTCTATAGTGTTTGGTGGTGACTACCTTCTCTTACACTACTTTATTTTATTTTTTGCTGGGAAAGAGTCACCCTGAGCTAACATCTTCCTTGCCAATCTTCCTCTTTTTTTTTTTTTTTCCCTCCCCAAAGCTCCAGTACATAGTTGTATATTCTAGTTGTAAGTCCTTCTAGTCCTTCTTTGTGAGCCACCACCACAACATGGCTACTGACAGATGAGTGGTGTAGTTCCACGCCCGGGAACCAAACCCAGGCCACCGAAGTGGAGTACGCCAAAGTTTAACCACTAGGCCATCAGGGCTGGCTCTCTTTTATTTATTTATTTATTTATTTACCTATTTATTTACTTTTTAAAGAAAGCTCTTTCTCTTTCTTTTTGTTAATTTTTTTTGGTGAGGAAGATTGGCCCTGAGCTAACATCTGTTGCCAATCTTCCTCTTTTTACTTGAGGAAGATTGTCTTTGAGCTAACATCTGTGCCAATCTTCCTCTATTTTGCATGTGGAACACTGCCACAGTATGGCTTGATGAGCGGTGCGTAGGTCCATGCCTGGGATCCAAACCTGCGAACTCCAGGCCACGGAAGCGGAGTGCGTGAACTTCACTACATCACCATGTCGGCCCCTCTCTCTTACTTTTTAACATGTGATCTTTTTTACTCCCCAGCCTTATTGAGATATAATTGACATATAACATTGTGTAAGTTTAAGATGTACATTGTGATGATTTGATAGACATATATTGTGAAATGATTACCACAATAAGGTTAGTTAACACATCCTTCACCTCACATAATTACCATTTTGTTGTTGTTGTTATGGTGAGAACATTTAAGATTTACTCTCTTACCAACTTTCATTTTCTTACACTAGTTTCTTTCATTCATTCATTCCTTTAAAAATCCAACTTTCCAGGCGTTTTAGTTAATAGTAGGAGCTTGAAAGTATTTCTAGAATGAGGAAATAGATGAATGTAATTTTATTTATTTCTCATGACAACAATCTGATGAAATAGATACTATTCTCATATCGCAGATGGGAAAACTAAAGTTCTGAGACTGTAAGTCATTTGTCTCAGGTCATAACTACACTCATGTCTGTCTGTCTGTCATCAGAGCATTATACACATTGCATGTACACCTTTATATTGCTGGAGACCTGGGGATGATAATGACAGAAAGCAGTGGAATAGAAAAGGAGTGGGAATACTCTCCTTATAAAAGGTAGCCTCTCTTTTCTATGAATGAGATCCCCAACATGTATGTTATTAAAAAGTATAAGTAGGAGACCCATAGTTCTGCAAAATACCAAGTAGAGGAACAAGGGCCTCTGCTAATGATTTCCTGAAACTTGCCTCGGGCTTGCAGCTGAGAAGGAAATGATTGCATCCCAAGGCACACAACCTACTGTGGATGGTTTCAGATATTTCCTAGGCTGGAAAACTTAAGGGAAAAATAAAATATTAAGGTGAGAGTTGAACTAGGACATTAAAAAATGCTCAATAGCCTTGAGCAGTCCCTGGACACTTGCTTCCACATTTCTAACTTGCAACCAACCCTTTGGTTCCACCACTTTAGCTGATTGTTTATTACTTGCCTTTGCTCATATATTATTGCTGCCTTCTGAAATAAAATGCTCCAATCCAGGGATCACAGACCCTCAGTAGCAACAGGACCAGTCTCTCAGTGATTTCTTCTTTATCACTTTTCCAGAGGTAGCTCCCAAAGTATTGTTATTACCACCCCTCTTCCTTCATGATGCTTCTAAGACATATTTCTCTTTATTTTTTTCCATCCTCAAGAACTACATAGTCTATGTCTCTTTGTTTTGCACCATCCCTAATGGTCACTATATTATTTTCATATTCTCTTATCCATTTGTTCTATCCCTCCTTGTTCTATCAAACACTCTTTTAAGTTAGTGAACACCTTTTTGAATTTCATCATAGATACTAGATATCTGAAATCTTGCTTTGGACAAGAATATCATCCCTAGTAGGAAGAAGGGTTAATTTGGTGTCTATGGGAAATTCAAAATGGAATGGAATTTTCTTCATTTTTCCCATTTTTACAATTTGCCTGAAAAATTATAAAACACTTTATTTACTTTATTAAATACAGTACATTAACCTTGCAAATATGCTAATGACTAAAAATCTGCTGCCTCAGCAACTTCTCTGAATATAAAAATTATCTCTGTTCATCAGAGAGATTTTAATTATATATTATTATTTCCTAAGAGCACCTCCTGTGCCAAACTGATGCAGTCTTCAAAACGCTAGTATCGTTCAGAGACAGCTGCCTGAGAAGCAAAGCAGGACCCGGGGTCAATGGCTGCAGGCAGCAGTCGGGTTCAACTGTACATATCTATCTGTTGACCTCTCTGGCTCTCTGATGGTTCAGGTCAGTGGTCAATGACTCTTAGCAGGGGATAAAGAAGAGGTTTTATTCTTTGAGTGCCATTAAGACCCCAGGTCTATTGGTGGATTCTTATGTAGGGAGATTACTAGCACAGGTCTAGGATAAGATCATGTTATTCCAAGCAATGCAAAGGTTAGGGATTACTCTCCCTAGCCATGGTAAAAAATCATCGAGTGAAATCAAATGCTCAAAGATTTCTCCCGAATCTGTGAAATGAATGATGCTATCTAGTGCGACATTACGTGTTCCTTCAGTAAGACAAATCCAGATTCAATCATTCAAGCAACACTTTCTGAGAGCATGATAACCTCTTATGATAGCCTGCTAAGTTTTGAGGTGGAGGGAGGGCTTTTTATTTAGTCTCTGGCCAAGGCTCCTACCTACATTAGTCTCCTACTGGCAGGGCTGTGATGAAAGACACAGTAACGGCCCCACGGTCAGCTCAATTATTTCGGCCCTGACTGTGGCTTTGGCTGGGTGATGATGAACTGCCTCTCTCAGTGGCTGCTTTGCTCAGAGTAAATCTCCAGATGGCTTTATTTTTAGAGTAGGGACAAGATCCAAAAGACAGCATGCTGTCCTTACTTCCATGGTGCTTATAGCTCAAAGAGACGGGTGGTACTGTTAACTGTAGTTTGGAAGGAGTTAAATTTCACCAGGTTAGATAATAGCTACCAATTATTTAGTGCTTTCTGCATGCCAACCATTGTGCAACACTCCCTACGTGCATTATCTCAGTTAATCTCATAATCTTACAATCTACACTGCCTCCCAGGGTAGGTGAAGAGAGGTGAATTATCTGCTCTAGAAGAGTTGATGCTTCCCTATTTCCTGTAGGACAGATCACACAGCACTCAAAATTCTGCTCTTTTTTTTTCCTCCAACTGTCCCGCTAGATGCTGGGTTGTCAATAGGACATTCTAAATTTAGCTTCTTCAATCTAGAAATTAAATGCCTACACGATCCATTCAGATTCCTTTCTCTATACCCCTGGGTTTGTTTAGCCCTGAGGGAAAAAGTTGCAGGTGACCTTTCTTTCTTGTGCTTAATAAACTCAAAAATATATGTATGTAGTTAACGTCGCTTGACCAGACCAGCTGAGAAAGGCTATAACGGCCTCATAACAGGCCAAATTTCTGTTGGCCAACACTTTGTTTTCCACTGCAATTCTAGAGGGCCATTTTGGGTTGGATATGCATGTGAAGTATGTGTGTGAGTGCAAGTGTGAATTCTAAAGGGCTGTTTTGGGTTGCGTGTGTGTGTGTGTGTGTGTGTGTGTGGATATATGTGGTCTATATCTGTGAACGGAATGTCTGAGATGTGAATAGTTAGCATCTTCTTTGTTTACCTCTTTCATTCTTGCACCTGAAAATGCTACAAAATAGGTTTTATTTTTTTCCCAGTCCAATTTCTCCAGAAACCCCAGGTTGCAAATATAGATTGAAGTTGGTGGATTCTCTGGAGCAGTCAAATCTGGGATTAAAAATTGAGTATACATACTATAATCATTTATCTCTGAAAAAGAAAAATGTCTCCCTTTCATATATATTATGTATAATGTGCTACACTTCAATCTATATCAGAAACTACTACCTCTCTCTTCTCTCTCTCTACCTATGTATGTATAGTGTGTGTGTATGTAACCTCGGTTACATATAACATATGTAATTTTTGAAAAATGCAAACTTCTTAGCAAGGTATATGAGATGTTTTATAACATACTTCTTTAAACTCATTTAAGGGAAAGAGAAGAGAGTAGAATAGTGGTCTAAAGCATCTTGGAGACTAACTGGGTTTAGATCCCTACTTCCTCACTTGCTACCTGTGAGACCTTGCAAAAATTTGGCCTAAGCCTCAGGATTCTTATCTGCAAAATTAAAGATAGTAATAGCGATTCTCAAGGTCATTGTAAGTCTTTTCTTTTAATTATTGTGGTAAAAAACATAATATGTGATCTACCTTCTTAAGAAATTTTTAAGTGTACAGTAGAGTACTGTTAACTATAAGCACACTGTTGCACAGTAGATCTCTAGAACATTTCCATTTTGCATGACTGAAACACTATACTCATTGAACAGCAACTCCTCATTTTTCCCTTCCTGCAGCCGCTGGCAACCATTAATCTACTTTCTGTTTCTATGGATTTGACTAATTTAGATACCTCATATAAGTGAAGTCACACAATATTTGTCCTTCTGTGACTGGCTTATTCCACTTAGCATAACATCCTCAAGGTTCAACCATGTTGCAGCATATCACAAGATTTCCTTCTTTTTTATGACTGACTAATATTCCATTGTATGCATATATCACCTTTTCTTTATCCATTCACCCATTGATGGACATTTAGGTTGTTTCCACTTCTTGTCTATTAGGAATATTGCTGAAATGAACATGGGAGATCAAATATCTCTTAGAGACCTTGATTTCAATTCTTTCGGATGAATACACAGAAGTGGGATTACTGGATCACATGGTATTTCTATTTTTAATTTTTTTAAAAACCTCCATACTCTTTTCCATAATAGCTACACCATTTTACATTCCCACTAACAGTGCACGAGAGTTCCGATTTCTCCACATTCTCTCCAACAACTATTTTCTGTTTTGTTTATAGTAGCCATCCTAACAGGTGTGAAGTGATACCTCATTGGGGTTTTGATTTGCATTTCCCTGATAATGAATAATGTTGAGCATCTTTTCATATACCTATTGGCCATTTGTATATCTTCTTTGGACATATGTCCATCTTTAATTGGGTTATTTGGGTTCTTTTTTGCTTTTTAGTGCAATCTTCTTAAATTTGTTAAGACTTGTTTTGTGATCTAATATGTGCTCTATCCTGGAGAATGTTCCCTGTGCACATGAGAAGAATGTGTATTCTGCTGCTGTTGGGTGGATTGTTTTGTATATGTCTATTAGGTCATTTGGTCTATAATGTTGTTCAACTCTTGTGTTTTCCTACAGATCTTTTGTCAGGATGTTTTATCCATTATTGAAAATGGGGTACTGAAATCCCTTCTATTAGTGTTGCTGTCTATTTCTCTGTTCAGTTCTGTCAATGTTTACTTATAATTATTATATCTTCCTGGTGAATTAATCTTTCTATCATTATACAAGGTTCTCCTTTGTCTCTTTTGACAGTTTTTGACTTAAAGTCTGTTTTGTTTTTTGTGTGTGTGTGAGGAAGATCAGCCCTGAGCTAACATCCATTGCCAATCCTCCTCTTTTTGCTGAGGAAGACTGACCCTAGTTTAACATCTGTGCCCATCCTCATCTACTTTATATGGGACACCACCACAGCATGGCTTGACAAGCGGTTCATCAGCGTGCGCCCGGGATCTGAACCAGCAAACCCCGGGCCACCGCAGCGGAGTGTGTGCACTCAACCGCTGTGCCACTGGGCCAGCCCCTAAAGTCTGTTTTGTTTGACATGAATATAGTTACCCCTGCTCTCTTTTGGTTGCCATTTGCATAAAATATCTTTTTCCATACTTTCAGTTTCAGCCTATGTGTGTCCTTAAATCTAAAGTGAGTCTCTCATAGACAGCATATAGTTGAATCTTGCTTTTTTATCCATTCAGCCACTCTATGTCTTTTAACTGGAGAGCTAAATCCATTTATATTTAAAAAATTATTGATAGGGAAGAACTTACAATTGTCATTTTGTTAATTGTTTTCTGTATATCTTGTAGATTTTTTTGTCCCTCTCTTACTCTCTGGCTCGGTCCCTTTGTGTTTCATTGATTTTTTGTAGTGATATGCTTTGATTCCTTTCTCATTTTCTTTTGTATATCTTCTATAGGTATTTTCTTTTTGGTTACCACAGGGCTCACATAGAACATCTTAAAATAATAACAATCTACTTTAGCTGATAACAGTTTAACTTCAATTGCATATAAATCCTCTACATTTTTGCTTCTCCCCTTCCACACACACTTTGTGTTATTGATGTCAAAAATTACATCTTTTCATATACATATCCATTAAATTTTTTATAGTTATAGTTTTTATTTATAATTTTGCCTTTTAACTTCTATACCAGAAGTAAAAGCGATTTATCCACCACTGTTATAGTATTACAGTATTCTGGATTTATCTATATATTTACCTTTACTAGCAAACTTTATAGTTCATATGCTTTTGTGTTGCTGTTTAGTGCTCTTTCATTTTCACTTGAAGGACTCCCTTTAGCATTTCTTATAAGATAAGTGTATGTAGTGGTGACAAACTCCCTCAGATTTTGTTTTTCTGGGCAAGTCTTTATTTCTTCTTCATTTTTGAAGAGTAGTTTTGCTAGACATAGTATTCTTGGCTACATGTTTTTTTTCTTTTAGTATTTTGAATATATGATCCCATTCTCTTTTGGCCTGCAATGTTTATGCTGAGAAATATGCTTATAGTCTTATGGGAGTTTCCTTGTACATGAGGAGTTGCTTTTCTCCTGCTGCTTTCAAAATTTTCTCTTTGTCTCTGATTTTGACAATTTAATTGTAATGTGTCTTGGAACAGATTTTTTGAGTTCCACCTAGGTAGAGTCTGTTAGGATTCTTGAATCTGGATGTCCACCTCCTTCCTCAGATTTGGGAAGTTTTCAGCCATTATTTCTTTAAATAAATTTTCTGCTCCTTTTTCTCTTCTCCTTCTGGGATTCTTCTAATGCATATATCGGTCTGCTTGATGGTAACCCATTCCTCCCTTAGGCTTTCTTCACTCTTTTTCACTCTTTTTTTTTTCCTTTTTGTTCCTGTGACTGGATAATTTCCAATGGCCTATCTTTGAGTCTGCTGATTGTTTCTTCTGCTTGATCAAGTCTGCTGTTGAACTGCTCTAGTGAATTTTTCAGTTCAATCACACTTCAGCTTCAAAATTTCTGTTTGTCTCTTTTTTATATTTTCTATCTTTGTTGACATTCTTGTCTTGTTCATATATTGTTTCCTTGAACTCACAGAGCACCTTTATGATGGTTATTTTGAATTTTTTGCCAGGTAATTAATACATCTTCATTTCTTTAGGATCAATTTCTGGATGTTTATTTTGTTCTTCTCTTTGCAGATGTTTCCCTACTTCTTTGTGTGTCTCATAACTTTGTGTTGGAATGTGCACATTTGAAAAAACAGCCACCTCACCCAATCTTTATGGACTGACTTCATACAAGGAAAGACCCTCACCAATCAGCCCAACTAGAGATTCTGGGGGCTTCTGAAACCTCTATTGGGAGGATGAAATTTTTCTGAGTTTGTACATTCAATTTCTCAATTAGAGAAACATGCTAGTTTCTATTTCAAGAGCTCATAATCTCCTGCTCCCTCTACTGTCTGTCTGTGGCACAGGAAATTCTCTGGTTCTACAGTGGCAAGTTGTCCTGCTCTCCCTTGTTTTCAGCAGCCCCCAGGCATCCAAAATCAGATGGTTTCCCATCAGCACCCAGAGTCAGGAGAGACATTTCAGTCCTGTGAGCAACCCTCCAACAATCCGGAATGCTGGACACATGCTCCACTCCTTTTCTTCCTTCCCAAAGAAGAAGACTCGAATTGTGTGCCTTCTCTCGATCATGGTGAGCTGTGCCAGCCACAGCAAGCCATCTTCGCTGCTTTTCTTTGTTCTCAGTGGCCCCTAGGAATCCAAACTATGTCTGTTCCATCAGCATTCCAAGTAAAGTGAGCCAGAAACCAGTCCCTCAAGCAGCCCTCCAAAAAGCTGGAATATTGGGCACACACTCCATTCTTCTCATTCCCCCAAGGGAGAAGTTGCAAGGTGGTGCATTCTCTCCCTGTGCTGAGCTGTGTCAGCTTGCGGGAAGGGCTGATGCAGATAAAGTGAAATTGCTCTTTTTACCTCTTTTGATGCAACTGTTCTTGGCTTTGTGCTCAGCTGGGGTACTGAAGCTTCTTAATTGGATTCTGGAATTCTCATAGAGGTATTCTGGTCCATATATCATCATTAAATCAGTGTTTCTGTGGGACAACAAGGGCTAGCACTTCTCATTCCACCATCTTGCTGATAGCATACCTCTGTAAGTCTTAACTGAGATAGTCTATATGAAGTGCTAGGCATATGTTCTGGTATATAGAATGTGCTCAATATATCCCATTAACTATTACTATTATCACAATAATCTTCTTTTACTTTACTGAAAATTTATACTATTTCCTAAACACATCATGTTTCCATATCTTATATTGTCCCTTTTGCCTGGCAGAGCCCTTTCTTCTTTTCCACTCAGTGAACTCCTACTTAGCCTTCTAGAAGAAGCCTGAATATCATTGTGAGTCACCAGAGAAAAACTTCCCCTTCTAAAATATTCACAACACTTTTTTCATTTCTACATTAGACCCCGTATCACATTGTATTATAATATGTTTCAGCATTATCTGTCTCCAAACTTCTTCAGGAGGGGGGCACTACGTAACTTGATCTGTGTGTCTATTCTTAACACTTGTCTTCTGTTTTCTGTCCAGTGACTAGCAAGGTGATGGGCAGGAGGTGCTTTAAAATGTTTACCAATTGAACTGTATAGGGTCGCCATGCTGCTTTCACTGAATCCCTAGGAACCTCATTCAGTTTCGCATTAGCAAGAAATAATAAAGTTTTGTTTTTTTCCTAATTTGAATTTTTTGGCCTTGATTAAAATTCTCAGCTAAAATGAAATGTCAATGGACTTGTTCTGTATGGCTATAAAACAGTGAATGCATAAGCATGGCAGAGACGATGTAGAAATTGAAAGGGACCTTACAGATTGCCCAAACATTGCCCTCTCATTTACTAGAGAGGTAAAGCAACTTATGTAAAGACATTTAGTCTTTTAGGAAGAGTAAAGACTGCCTCATATTGGGATCAGGTGGAAGGCAATTTTGAAAGATTATTTCATTGAACATTACCTAGGCTGATGAAGCACGAGAAAAAGTTTTTTGTTGTCCTGCAGAATTATTTATTGAATCTCTTAGGAAAGTACTGTAGGGGAAATAATACTCTTTACAAAAAAAAAACTACATCAGAAATTATCCATAAATAAATGTTGGGTCAAATTGATGTTAACTGGAAACCCATTTCACTTTAGTCTTTGCAACTAAAATCCCTCTAAAATATAGAGTTCTACTAATTCTCTTTTAGTTCTATACTGTGCTTAGAGCCAGGCTAGGGAATATGTGATGTGGGTCCTACACTTCGGCAGGCTCTGTTCTGGCCTTTTCTCTTGGCATTATCCTCCTCATGAGACAAGGAATCCATGGGGCCAAAGGAATATGTCTTCCCACAGCCAGTGTCTACCCCACAACCTTCTAGACCATGCTCTAGGTATATGGACCCCTAAATTACCTGCCCCAACAGCTTCTAGTTTGCTTCCAGGCTCTACCTGGGCTTCTTTCCTAGTCCATTCTTTGGAGATAGGCTATGTCCCAGGTGTGTGTATTCCTAGGCCCAGGGAGTGGACAAGGGACAACTGTTCACGGGTAGGGGGTATGGAGCCTGGACACATGGGCCAGAGTGTCCACACACGTATTCAGAAAGCTGCTTGTGCTATGAGACAAAGCCAAGTGAGGAAAGAGGAGAAGGATGGGCCACAAGCCAGGATCCAGGATTCAGCCCTCAACACCATCACATTCTGGTACAGAACTCTGAGGTATTCAAAAATCTTAATTCAAACTTTGCTTCCATGCCATTTTAAAATAATTTTATCAGTTATAAGATAGAATTTTTTTAAGCTTGATTTGTAGTATTAAAACATATATCTATTGGGTTAGGGACCTCCACGTGTACTTTTGCTCCAGGACCCACAAACATTAGGGAAGGGCCTGCCTGTATTGGTAAGTATGAAGTATCATGAAAAAGACTAGATTTGTTTTGATAATTACAACCTGTACAACAATATGGACCAGAGACATTGCAAACATTTTTGGAGTGTAACTAACGTGAACTGACCCTGAAACATACCTTGAAAGTTCTTCTTAATTAACTCTCAGTTATTGGCTCATTTATTTAAAATTTCCCTTTTTATTCTAAAAGTAGAATGTCACTGATTGAGTGTTCCAGTTAATTGGGTCAATCAACATTTTTCTGAATAATATTAGATATGAATGGATAGAAGATGTTGACATGCATAGTGCAGGAAAACAGGAAGAGGAGAGGCTGAATCAATGGGAGGGGATTTATAAGGCAAGTCAGATGCATTTAATCATGCTATTTGAGGAGAACTTTAGGTCCAAAGGACAAAATGATGAAAAATAACTGAACAACATAAATGGTAAATATATAAGATACAAAGAAAATAACAGAGAAAGATCACAGTACATCCTAAAATACATTAAAAAGAACTTGCAAGGGAGTATGTTGAACTATTGTGTGAGATGTATGAGGAAATGCGGAAAACAGGTGCTTGGAGATGAGCAGGTGCTGCCTCACGATCACGGACAATGCTATGTTAATTCTAGGCACTGCACTTAAAAAAGAATGTGGGCTCTTAGAGCATGTCTAGGCGAGAGTGACTGGTAAAGGTATGATATCTCATACAGAGGGATCAAAGGAACTCATTAGAAAAAATGCTGTCTTCAAATACCCGAAGGACTGCCACATGCAAGTGTGATTGATCTTCTTTGTAGTCCCAGGGGATATAAGGCCAAAGGACAGGAAGTCACAGGGAAATGGGTTTTGAACGAACATATACATAAACAAGCTTCTAGCATTGGGAGCTCACCTACAGGATTCCATGAGGATAGAGAAAATGCTCGTATTGTTCACAGCTGGATCACTAGTGTAATGTTTCTCAAACCTGGCTGAACAACTGGTGGAGCCTTTTGAAAAAACAGCCATATTTAACTTCCATTATTAGAGATTTGGATTTAGGAGGTCTTGCAGGGGATGGCGTCCTGAACTGTTCCACAGGGGTGCTGATGTGCATCAGGAGCCAAGAACCATTGTCCTACCGTGAAATCAAGGCCTGGCGTGTGCTAAGAGCTTATTCATTTCTTGACTCTGGACCTTTGCACTTGCTATTCTCCACACTTGGAACATTATTCTCCAGAATTCTGAAAGTTTTGCTCCCTCAATTCACTCAGATCTAAAATAGGCCATCTCTCATCACATCTCTTTGCCTTGTCTTATTTCTCTTCTTTGTACTTCTTATCTGAAATTCGATTTGTTTATCAGTTTATTGGTCTCTCTTCCAGTAGAATATACGTCTCATGAGGACAGTGACTTATCTTATTCCTTGCTGCATATCCGTTGTTTAGAACAAAGCCTGGGAAATCATAAATGCTCAACAAATATTTGTTAAATTAATGAATAGATAAATGTATGAATGAGCGCTTATTGATTGGTTGAGAGTTTGAAAGATCGAATGGCACTTCCCTTTGTGGGAAAGATGTTCAAGCAGAGGCTAGCCGAACACATTTTTTGAGGATGCTTTGGGGGAAATCATGCATCCTATGGAAGGTTGATCTCAAAAGTTTCTTCCCAGCCCCAAAGATTAGATAGGGGATGGTGAAGAAGAAGGCAAGGAGAGAGCTGGCATACAAGACAGCAGAATTAAGGAACTAGCAAGCACTGGAGCGAAACAGCTTGCTGAGAAGCTGGCTGCAGCAGCTGACTTGTTGAAATATTCACCAAACTCTGAAATACCACATGTGCATTGAGAGATCTGTGTGAGCATTTGTAATCTGCTGCTCTCTGTGCCTTTTTCCTCCTACCGGCCTCCCACACACAGCAGGTTGCTGCATGGCTGCCCACTCCCAGCAGGCCTTCTTCTCCTTTCCCAAACAGAGGACAAGCCCCACCCCCCCAACCAAGGTCATGTATTATTTCATTTCTGAAGAAAAGGATCTGCAGCCTTCCTTCCCTGAACTCTTTGCCCTCCTCTCTTTCCTGCTTTGCTACTCCTGTTCTTGCTTGGTCTATCTCAGCCACTGTGGTCTTTCTGTTCTTCTCTTTGTTTTTTTTTCTTAGTGAGGAAGATTAGCCCTGAGCTAACATCCATTGCCAACCCTCCTATTTTTGCTGAGGAAGATTGGCCCTGGGCTAAAAACTGTGCCCATCTTCCTCTACTTTACATGGGACGTCACCACAGCATGGTTTGACAAGCGGTGCGTATGTCCGCGCCCAGGATCCGAACGTGCAAACCTCGGGCCACCAAAGCGGAGCATGCGAACTTCATCGCGACACCACCGGGCCGGCCCATTTCTGCTCTTCTTTAAATGCACCAGGCATGCCCCCACCTCTGGGCTTTGCACTGGCTGTACTCTCTGCCTGGAAAGGTCTTCCTCCAGAAGGCCACTTGACTCCTCTCCCCTGCTACCAGTCTTTGCTCAAATCTCACCTTCTCAGTGAGTCTGACTTTGACAATTATATTTAAAACAGCAACCTTGCCCTCTCCATATACTCCTGAGACCATTATCCCATTCCATTTTCTCATTGTTTCATGTATTTATTACTTGATGATATGCTTTTAAATTTTATTTATTATGTCTAATTGATTACCTGCGTTCCCACACCTCCTCACATTAGAGTATATATGAGGGAAGCAAAGAACTTTTGTTTGCTTTGAAATTGTATTCCCCATGAGCAGAAAAGTACCTAGCATATAGTACCTGCTGAATAAATATTTATTGAAAGATAAAATGAATGAATGATTTATTAAAATTAAATAAAATTCAAGAAAGAGTTCACTAAACACTTCTCATTCCAATAAAAGAACTTGGGAATCTCTAATCCTTTTGAATTCAGATGTCACCTTGCATTCACATTTGTTTCTTTTCTTCAATGATTAATTTATTCAAGAAGCACTTATTTAACACCACCGTATGTAGAGCACCTCCCTGAGCTCTTGAAGGAGGTCAAAGCAAGAGAAGACAGCCCTAAGTAGCTCACAATACAGATATGAAGAGAACACATTGATAAAAATGTCCTCCGCCCAAAGACTGTGGGTTATAAAAAAGGCCTACATCATATTTCCTTTGCTACATGTAAATGTGAGAAATGTAGTAGCTTTAATTGCTTAGTGGAAACCAAGGATTCTGGGGGAAGATAGGGAGCTGCCTTTACAATACTTAAGTGCATATTGTGAATTGCTGGATTTGTTTTATAGGATTTGTTGAATTATATCCAAGTGAGATTACCCCGGCAAGAAAGGCAGAGTGCAACAGAATGAAAGTGTGGGGCAGGAAACGGCTGGAGTGGGTGGCAGAAAGGAGGGAGCATACAAGAAAAGCGTGAGGGAAAGAAGAGTATGGGTCCAGAATATTCAGGAAACTTGACCTCAGCATGTAGAAATTACACTCTGTAACCATGGATCTCACGTCATAGGCCAGCGAAAGGAAATGGAGAGAAAACGAGAATCCCGGGGGAATGTCAAGGTATTTTCATTTCAGATGTTAAGGGAGGAGAGAGCAATACAGAGGTAAGGATTTACTTGGAAGAAGATAGTGTCATGAACGTTAGTGTGCCTTCTGTTCCCTATTTGACTTATGATTTATTGTGTAGTTTTTTGATATCTGTGTTTGTACACTATAGGAAGTTGAACATGGCTAGTTACTTACCTCTTAGCTGTAATAATATTCTATAGGAATCTTGGCTGATTATTGTGAACCCTGAATATAACTTTTCCTGGTAGGGTCCACAATATATAACTTATAAACTTATAAAATATAAGTTATATATTGTTATACTTTAAGTATAGGTTATACTTATAAAATATATAACTTTTCCTACCAGGAAAGCATCTTAATCTTCAGTGCCCCAAATGGAAACATAAAGGAAGATGATTAACTCAGGAATGGACAGTGGAAAGCATGGCAGAACAGTCAAAAACAAACAAACAAACAAACTTTAATCATAAACAGTCAGAAGGAGGGACACAGAACTTTTAAGAGGCAAGAAGGGTCTGTAAAGATTGGTGAGAGCTATAAATTTTGGCAAAGCTAAAGAGGTCATGTGGGACTCTACTTATGACATTATCTCAAAACTCAGGTCTCAATCTTCAAATAGGTGGTATTTGAACAAATTATATATTCTGCACAGAAGTGGAGTGGGTGAGAATATGAAGAAATATCTTCCTTTAGTTTCTTGGTGCTGGTTCTGAAGAGAAAAATTCTGGATCTACTGAGCAGGTAGGTGAAAATACACACAGAAGTGCAAGCACAGTATAGTTTATAAAATTTCTTGGCAGGGAGTTAAAGAATTTGGTGTTCTGCAGAAGCTTAGCCATTAACCAGTTGTGTAATCTTAGATAAGTAAATTTCATCCATTGATTAGGTGGATTATAAATTCCTTTCCTAATTAAAAATGCTACGAAAATCTGAATTTGTTTTATAAAAGAAAAATAATGTCATGAAGGCAGAAAAGAGCCCCTCCTGAGATATACAGGACTAGGTCTACAACTTGGTAGTACAAGTTGCAAACTTCAAGATAACTTGAAAGGACTCCGTGGTTCCCTCCACTTCTGCATCCTTTAGTACCTTGAAATTCTACCCTTGGATTCAGTCTTTAGTGATTAAACATAGTTTTATTGCTGGGTCATCTTAAAAACATCAGCATTCCTGGAAGGGGCAGTGCTTGACACATAATAGGTACACACAATAAATGTTTATTTACCAGATCCTTCTTTCAGTGACATGTAAGATAGGTCTGGTGAAGTACTAGGACCTATGGGTACAGAATTTAGAATGGAGAAAAGGGTTAGTTATGTAGTTAACTACATAACCAGTGGCTTGGGGTGGGACTCCAACACCGCTCCATCCATTTTACAGTTGGGTCTGATGCATGTTGAATTAAGAAAAAGCCCCATTCAGTCAAAGTTACAGACTGATTTTTTCAGCGTCAGAAAGCAGCCTTTTTACCTGTGGTTCTACAGCTAAAAGAAAAGAATAAACACCTAATAAGCATCTATTATGAGTCAGGCACAGTGTTGGGTGTTGTGTTTTCACTTTTGTTATTTGAGCACCTCCTCTAGGAGGGATATTAGGAGATTCAAAAGTAACAATATGGCTATTTATGGCTAATTTGCTACAAGGAAAAGGAAAGTTTTCTTAGGTAGGACAGTCTCTTAGTCAGCACATTCCTAGGGAGAGCCGGTTGGGAAACCCAGTCTATAGCAAGTAAAAGGAGAGAGAAATGAAGGAAGAAAACCCACTCTAATTGAATGAGACTAGCATTTATCATCTTTACTTCTTAACCTTGTATCACGGAACAGCCCACAATCCAATGAACCTTTGTGAATCTTTCGGCTTGAAGGGCTTTAAAGTGTAGCAAAGTATTTCATTGGTGACCTGGGTGCTAACCTTTGCATTTTCCACTTTGAAATATGAGAGGAGACTAACAGTTACCTCTGTCTTTGGAAGTTTCTCCCCCAAACACCCTGATACCACAGGGCTTTTCCTGGGTTTTTTGCAGTCATATCTGGTCCTCCATGTCTAGATACATGAGATGAGAATGTGAGCATGAAAAGCTTAATGGCATAATCTGTTGCATTTTGTTATTATTATTATTTTTGCCATTACATTTTATAAAGACAACAAGATAAAAAATTATATAAATTGGTTGAAAAGAGTCTTAAATCAAAGCTAGTCCTAGGTTCTTTAATGAACACTTCTGTTTGCGTACAAAATGCGATAAGGTCAATGTTGACTGCAGGTGATGAGCAACCCAGGTGTGTGTTTGTTCTAAATATATCACTGCCAGTATCACCCTTGGCAGCACCCCGCTTCCTCCTTCCATCCAGGATTTCCCACCAGATGGGGAGAGAGCTCATTACTAACCAGGAGGGGAGAATTGATGCTAACACCCACAGCAGCAGTTCAGTCAACCCCTTCATTACTCTTCCTTCTGCCCAAACTCCCAGCAGCCTCTGGTGACAACCTTGGCCACGGCATGCTGCAAATCCCAGGGCCCCTCACTAACACTTCACTTTTCACAGAGGTCACGACTAAGCCGAGCAAGACTTTCTTTGCCTGCCCCCAGCTGAGTGACCTGCTCTCTCAGCAGCACGATTTCTCTAATGAGATTGTTTCACAAAGAGAAGAATGAAGTCAAGTGTTAGGGGCTTGGATCAAAATGATTCTTACGCTCTGAGGCACAGGGTCACACTACAGGTACAAATGAGCTCTTGGACTAGAGAGGGTCTTGTTGAGAGCACCCCTTCCCCCATCATGTCTCTCCTTTCTCCTGGTCAGACACCACCTTAAAATCGTGGAAAAGATCTCCCAAGCAAATACTTGAATTGATTTCAAGAAAGATCCATGGAATGTCTAACATATAGCTATTCTTATGAGCACTTAGCTCGTCCCATACACATTCCCATATTAGTCAGCATTACCTTATTTAACAACAATCCCACGAGGTAGAAACTATTATTACTCCAAGTTCATTGAGGGAGAAACTGAGGCTCAGAAATGTTGAGAAACTTGCTCCAAAACAGAGTGCTAGTAACTAACAAAGTGGAGATTTTAACCCAGTTTTATTTCTAAAATTTATTTGTCTCCAAAATTTATGAGCTCAAACCCCAAGATACAGCAAGTAATATATACCTACCACTGAGCTGGGCATTGTGGGGGATGCAAAGATGAAACAGGTCAGTTTGTGGCTTCTAACAGTTACAATGTAGTGGTTGTGACAGACCTGAACTTAAATTATAGAAAGACAATAGAAGGAAGAATGTGAAAATTGTTTTGCCATGATAGAGGTACAAAGGAAATATTTTGGTAACACTAAGGTGGGAGTAAGATGATAATAAGATATCTATCATTTATTATGTTATTTTAAATCTGACAACTACCTATGTGGAAGATACTATGATTATTCTCATATCATAGATAACGAAACTACGTCTTACCCTAAATCACTGAGGAAATGGAAGAAACAGAATGTGAGCTTGGGTCTCTGACTAGTGTCCATAATCTTAATTTCTATGTAATCCTAATTGACTGATGGGGAAAAATTTTATAGAGAAATTGTAATTTTAGCTGAGCCTATATGGACACTTTTTTTTATAAGAAAAGGTTTTTTTGAGGGAAGGGGGTGAAGGTCATTCCAGGCAGTGGAAAAAAATTTGTGCAAAGGGACAAATGTGCGATAAGATAGCAGGATGGATTCCAGAATCACTGAATAGCAAACTACTGTTAGAGAGGAGAAACGGTTCATTGCTAAAGCTAAAGCCTAAAAAAGTCATTACATAGATCTTGCTTTGCACATGTACTATAACTTTATACATTAGGAAGATCATAGAGTGGTCAATTTGGAAGAAAAATTATAACAGAGAAAATGGTTCTGTAGATCATCTCTAGATATTCTATTTTTATCAATTCTTAGTCTTTTCTAACATGGTAGTCATTTTTAAAAATCATATCTGTCTCATGACTTCATTTACTAGAGAAATATTCATTCAATTAAAAATGTTTTCTGATTACTAATGATGTGCAAGTCACTGAATAAATAAGAGAGTAATAGCCAAGAAATGCATATTAAATTGAAGAGATACAATTCAATTCAAATGAAGAGATAAAACACTGGCATAAATAACTTTCCATGCTGAACAGTGGGCATATGGTGGAGATAGGAGGTGACATGGCTATTGGACGAAGGAGGTGAAACTGAACTAGTCCTTAAGCATCCCTTCAACTGATAATGACTTGGGGAAAGGAGAAAATAAGTGGGGAATTAGAGTGAGCAAAGTGAGTAGCAGTCAATGAAGGCTGGAGCACAGAACTCACAAAAGGGAGTGATTTAAGTCTAGACAAGTGTGGGGAGGCCCTGCCATGGCCAACCTGAGTCTGGACTCTGCTGGGACAGCAATGGAAAACCACTGCAGGTTGTTTAACAGTGTTGTGACAGCAGCAGAGCATCATAGCATTAGAAAAATTTTGACTCTGCAGTGGTAATTTTGAATGGTTTGGAGTGGGAAAGACTGGACGTGGGAAAGACTGGTTGGAACTCTACAGTTCTTGCTCCAGTAAGTGGTAATGATAGTGACAATGAAAAAGATGGCATGGGTTGAAAAATGTCACAGAGAGAAGATCAATAGGTTTAGTGAATGACTAAATTTAGGCAGCAAAGGAGAAAGAAGAAATCAAGACAATGCTAGATGAGTAGGGAAAGAATTATTAGCATTAGGAGAAACTAGTTGTCATGAAAAAGAAGATCTACTGACCATGTTTAAATTGAGGTACCTGTAGGAAACCCAAATAAAATGATCAGCAGGCAGAGAGCTTAGAATCATCTGCATTTAAGCTCTAGTCTATATAGGCATAAAAGCAGCCTTGGAAGAGTGTGTAGAGAGAGAAGATCAGTGGAAGGAAAACGAGAAGTACTCTATATTCAGGTGAAAAGGAGATGAGCAGCCATCTAAAGAGTTAATGGAACTTTGGTAAGGTGTTATAGGAACTGGAGAAGAGAGTCAACAGTGTCAGATGCTGCAGTGCCATTAATAAGGATGTGCCATTTGGTGTTGATAACCTTCTGGGGAGGAAATAGTAGAGTGTTTGGGACAGAAGTCAGTAAGTAGAATTAATATGGGCCAAGGAAGCAGAGGCAATAAATGTAACCCATTTTTTTCACCATCGTTGGCATTGAGAGGAAAGGAGAAAGATGGGCAGCAGCTTGAAGAACTAACAGTGTTAAAGGAAAGTTTTTACAATGGAAAATATAATTTTATCAATGTCTTTTGGATACGGCCTTGGAACTCAAAAGCTTAAATTTATTTACTCTAAAATAGTTCCCTAAAATGGTTTCCTTAAATATATAGTCTACACTGTTTTTTAAAAGTAGTTTTGAACTGAATAAAACTCTTATGTAAAATACAAGTGTATTATATTTTATTTGAACCTCTAGACCATGAGAAATTGGACCTTGTGTTATGTAAGATAGAAGGACTTGATGGTTTGAGCAAATAGAGTATGTGTTTTGACATTGTCAGACAATTTATTTTCTTTTCTGCACAAATTTCTTATGTCTAGCTTTGCTTCCGTATGTAGAAGACTTATGTAGGTAATGGTCCTGGGTGTGTCTGCAGCCTGGGGCAAATTAATTGGCTTGTCTGGGCCTCTACACCATTTTCTAAAATAAAGATTCCAGACTTGATGATCTCTTAGTCAGATTCCAGCTAGAAAATGTCGTATGTCTTCCCTTCCTGTCTCTAGCTATATTTTGGGGAGGGTTTTGAAAACATTGTATACCTGCGATGGGTAGGATTAGAAAATTGATCAAGCTTTAAGAAAAAAAAGTTTTAAGAGCTGAGCACTGTATTCTTTGGCAATAAGGGCAAGGCATGGATGAAACCAAATACACACAATTTACTAATGGGAAAAAAAAGAATGACAGTTTCTGAAATGTCAAATATGATCTTAAAAAAAAGGAAAGGGTAGTTTGATAAATAAAATATGAAAGTATAATGTTTTATGTGGTCAGATTTTACTCCCAGGCATGGCTTTTCTTTTGGTTTAATGAATAAGAATCCCTGTAGTAGTCTTTCAAACCATAATCATTTTGCCAGACACTTGACAGTCTCTTTGGCTGTATCCTATTTGGGAAATGGGGAAAAAGAGAAGAGAGAGGAGGAAGGGAGCAGAGGAAGTAAAGCTCATTTAATGCAGGCAATTTTGTACCATGCTCAGTTTCAGAAGGAACAAAGTCTTGATTCTGAGGATGATGAATGAACTGGAGGCATGAGAGGCCCTGAGAGATGACTTCTCTGCTTTCTGAGAGAGTGATGTGGGATAAAATGCCTCTTGAGAAAGTCAAGTGGAAAGAACCACAGACAATGGCAAACCGCAATCTTGCCATCATGGTCCTCGGGGAGGCACTGGACAGAGTGTGTGTGCTGTATTGCACCTGCAGCTGGTCCCTGCTGAGTGGAAGTCCATTAGGCATAGGCGGTGCTATGGTCTGAATGTTTCTTTCCCCCTCCCCCAATTCATATGCTGAAATCCTAACTCCCAAGGTGATGCTGTTTGGACGTGGGATCTTTAGGAGATGATTAGGTCATGAATCCACCTTCATTAATGTGATTAGCACCCTTGTAAAAGAAGCCCTGGAGGACTCCCCTGCCCCCTCTGGCACGTCAGGTTGCAGTGAAAAGACAGCTGTCTAGGAAGCAGGTCCTCATGAGACACCGAATCTGCCAGAAATTTGATCTTGGACTTCCCAGCCTACAGAACTGTGAGAAATAAATTTCTGTTGTTTGTAAGCCACCCAGACTATAGTATTGGGTTATAGCAGCCCTAACAGAGTAAGACAGGTGGCTCTGCTATTTTCCACCAAGTTATCTCTTCACCCCCTTCTCCACTGCCCTGGGACTTGATTTCAAAAGCCCTGCCTTATTGGGAGTTGGTTGGGTAGTTGCCACTTCGTTTCTTTCTGATTGTGAGACACAGTTCTACACCTGTTGTATTTTATATGAGAAGAGACACCCATCTCAGAGTGGCAGGATGGGAGATGTCTTTGGGGAAGTAGGAAAGGAAGAGACAAGGATTTTTCACATCATGACAATTTCAAGAAATAGCAAAATGTTTTAGTATCTGTAAAAGCTAGCAAGGTGTCATGACACTTCTTGGCTGTAAATAGCACTCTTTCAGAAGCTGAAACGTAATTCGAGGTGTCCTGCCAGTCTCCTCTCTTTCCTTCCCACCACACATGCTATAATACTTGTCCCAGGCAATCTCGTCAGCTGTGACTTTGTGATCTGACCAAACCTTCACTTTTTTGGTATTAAATTGGATTTGAACTTGGGTCTCAATTCAATTCAGTTCAATTAACATCTATTGAACACCCACCAGGCAAGGTCTTTAACTTTCTCTATAAGTTACATCCAAGCCTCTCTAAACAAGAAAATTGAACTGGAAGTCTGAAAACCACACTTTTTTACAACACTTCCAGTATCTTTCAGTGTTTTGCTACTTAAAATATCTCAGGTTTGCTTTAGAGAGCAATATTACTCGGTAGCTGGGATAGTTAAGAGACCAGATTTGACGCGGACCTTTACTAGAGTCTGCAGAATGAGTCCTACCAAAGATTCTTCAGGTCAGATTTACATTCTAAGTAAAGACTAGCACGGACACAGATTTGAGTTGCTGCTACTGGCAATTCAGAAGTTCAGAAGAAAATGAATCCTTCACTTTGAGCGCTTCATGCTTTTATTAATTTGGTGGTATTTTTTTTTTTCTTACTATTTGTTAATCCATTTTGAAAACACAGAAAGAACGAGGTATCATGGAAAGAGAGTCCTGGATCAGCCATATAATGGTTGTAGGACTCTGGACAAATTACTTGATTCTACCTGGAGTTCCTTATTTTAGTAACATCTCTGTCATTTGTCACACAGTACCTGGCAGAGTAGATGATCAATTCTTCCACTTACAGTTATACACTGATCATTACATGACATGATGTCCTTTATATATATCTTAAGAGAAAATCATTAAGTGTAAAAATTGATTTTATTCTCTCTATTCAAATGTGTTTTAAATGTTTAGTTTGCTTGAGACAGTGACAATATTATTATGATAGTAATATTATTGCTGAAATAATAATATTTTCCTGATTGAGGTCAGTGGTCAGAAAAACAACAGATGATACGTTTGAAAGCCTCCTTTTGATTTTAGTCTTGACAGATAATTGGAAGTAATGATAGAATGTCATTTTTGCTCTGACCTTTCAAGGAGTTGACAAAGACCAATCACTATTTTCCAGAGTTAAGGAGGAAAAGTAAGACTTCTAGGTGATAAGGGAAAACAGCAATCTAAAAAACTAGCCTTCGGGAGCCTGGAGGGGATCCTCAAACCAGAGAAAAAGTCATGTCCCAAGTTCATTTATTCAATTCATTCATTTAAAATTATTAGATTAAGGTCCTGGGCACAGTTCTTTTGTGAGGAAGATCGGCCCTGAGCTAACATCTGCCAATCCTCCTCTTTTTGCTGAGGAAGACTGGCCGTGGTCTAACATCCATGCCCACCTTCCTCTACTTTATATGGGACGCCACCACAGCATGGCTCGACAAGTGGTCTGTTAGTGCGCGCCCGGGATCCGAACTGGCGAACCCCGGGCTGCCACAGCGGAGCGCGCGCACTTAACTGCTTTCGCCACCAGGCCGGCCCCCTGGGCACGGTTCTTAATGTTGGAAATACATAGAACAGAGTATATAGCAGAGTTGCCCCAGTGAAGTTAGCCAAATTAGGGGAATTCTGACCCCATGAAGGAAATTTTGGGAAATGAGCAAACTGGATCTGAGTACCTTCAGGCTTAGATAAAGCTGCAATTAATAGTCATTGTCATTTAGTTAAGCATATAAACTATACTCAGATATTTTAATTAATTTAAATTTTTCTCTGCAGTGTATCTCTTTCATATCCTCCTGAATTATACTAAAGTTGCCATTAAGATAATATTCATCTTTAAGAACTTTTAGGTCACAAAGCATAATTTAACCTGAAAATGTGTGCCCTATCTACTTACTTTTTATATTTTCTATATAACATTTTTCTTTAAGGAGAACCTAACCAGTTTATCTTCCAAACCATGAACGGCAGTACCTGGTGTCGGTTTCTGAAATTTTAGGAACAATGAACAGGGAATATAGTTCAATGCAATAGAATTTTATGTAAATTATAATTTTAAACATTGAAATATGGTGGCATAAAAACATAATGTCTTGCGTTATATTCAACTTTTAAAATAAAGTGGTTAATCTCTTCACCTGCCTTCACTTGACCACATCTGGCTTACCTAACACTATTCTTCTGTTAAAATGGATGCCCATGGCATGTTGAATGGTATTGGCTAATACTGTATGGCTACCTACTTCTTCCACAGTTAAGTTGTATGCTTACTATGACACAGTTGTGTTTATTTATTTATTTTTTTGGTGAGGAAGATTAGCCCTGAGCTAACATCTGTCGCCAATCCTCCTCTTTTTGCTGAGGAAGACTGGCCCTGGCCTAACATCTGTGCCCATCTTCTTCCACTTCATATGGGACGCCGCCAGAGCATGGCTTGACAAGGTGCGTCGGTGCGCGCCTGGGGTCTGAACCCTGGGCCGCCACAGCGGAGCACGCACACTTAACCACTACACCACCGAGCTGGCCCTGGTTGTGTTTATTATTAAACCTGTTTCCCACAGTTGTACTAGTAATTGTAATTAATTAGTTTAATTTACTATCATGTAAACTGCTGAAATATACGTGCGAAAGAAAAGGTTTGTATTTACACTATATTTGATACTTTAGAAATATCTATTAAAGGAAAGTTGCTTTAAAAGTACTGTTGTATTGGATGTGGGCAAGGCAACTGTAAACGTATGAAAGCATCTGTAAAAAGACTGCACTCAGTTTACTTTATAAAGGTCTTCAGGTTTTCATCACACTTAAACAAATCTAAAACAGAAAATTGCATAGAATTTATTATGGGTGTGGTTTATGGGAGAAAAATGACATTGAACTCTAATGAGCAGAGAAACAAAAATTACCATGATCCTAAATCTAGAGATAAGGGTATGAACGTACACCCATTTGTGTACATTGAAATATTGAAATGTTTATGGAATATATATTTTTTATGATTTCCGTGTTTGAACTGACTTTTCCAATAACTAACCATTTAGGTTTCATATTATATCAGGTTCCTTCTGTAATAAGTATCTCCCAAAATACTTAACAAAATGTCAAGAATAATATTTTATCAGAGATGGCATATTGAATACGCTGTAAACTGTGTTTATGTTCTTATAACATGGAGGCAGCACATTAGCTAAACAAAATATTAATCCACGCCATCTTTGGTAGACTTAGTCCTGAGTAATGTGAGTTTTGAATTATAGAAGGTATTTTTTTTTTTTTTTTTTTGGTGAGGAAGATTGACGTTGAGCTAACATCTGTTGTCAATCTTCCTCTTTTTGCTTGAGGAAGATTATCCCAAAGCTAACATCCATGCCAATCTTCCTCTCTTTTGTATGTGGGACACAGCCACAGCATGGCTTAATGAGCACTATGTAGGTCCGTACCTGGGATACGAACCTGTGAACTGCAGGTCGCCAATGCAGAGCAAGCAAACTTAACCACTACACCACCAGGATGGCCCCATGAAATGCATATTTTTGTTTATGTGAATATCCTTCTTATGAAACACTGAATTCATCTATTTCATTACCATGCCTAATTTTCTTTGAATTCCTAGCATGAGGAGAGCAGGTATTCAGTAAATATTAATTTATTGTAAGAACATAGAACTTGACAGTTTTTATTCTATCTGTTTCATCTGCTTTCAGATTCTGGGTCTGTGAATTTCACATATATAGAAACAAAATAAAGGCAATGCTCTTTGACCTTAAAAGCAGGTATAAGAGGTCACAAAATGACTTAATATCTGTCACAAGATTAGTTTGGGCACAGTTCTAGATGCTTGAAATACATATAACAGAGTATATGTATCTGAAAAGAGATGTTCCACTAATAAAAAGCTGGGTTCTCACAAATAAAGAAATAAGTTTAGCATTAAGATGTGTTTCAATGAAGTCCCAGTCTTAGTTTCTCCATCTTAAGAAGACAAAATAAAAAGTGAGGAGGAAATAAATAACATAAAATAGAACAAAACAAGTAAGCATTTACCTTATCTCAGGATTTAGCATCACCCTTCTTTCACAACGTCAAATTGCTTCCTGAAGGATAATGTTTTATTTCTTTTTAAAAATTATTTTATTTTTCCATTCCATTTTTCCTATTAGTTGTGTAATAACTTTATATTTATTTAACAAATTCTACGAAAATAAATGTATTGCAAAAAGTAATCTGGCTAGTTAATAAAGGAAGAAATAGTAGATTCATGCTACACAAAGACAGAAATGGAAGGGTAGGTTAAGGAAAGAAGACAAAAAAATAAATAGCTTTGCAAAGAAATTTAATGTCTTTTTGGAGTTCCATTATAAATGTGGTCCAGCTTCAAGTGTGTGTCTTTATTATTTTCTTCTTTATATGAAAACCTGGCTCCTTTATAAAAGTGTAAGTATTTCCCATCACTAAGGGTCATAATTCTATCAATATCCCAAGGAGCAAAAGGGTCAGCTTGTAAAAACCCAGACAAAGCCAGACCATGATGACTGTGTTGGTTTCCCCTCTATAAGCTGATAATTATCTCACACTGCTACAGAAACCATCGTGCAGTGGAGAATATGTACTTAAAGAGAGTGCAACACTCAGAAAAGTGTTCCATTCCCTTGTTTACAATTTGAACTGCAATGTTTCTAGTTTCACTCTAGTTTCTAGGTGTTTTTTTTTTTTTTTTGGCTTCATCTTATAATCATAAACATGATGATTCCATCATCTCAAGTTTTAGTATGTACTAGAAACTCTTGATGTGCTTGTTAAAATGCATATTTCCAGGTCCCCCTTCTCCCGCCCCAGAGATTCTGATTAGTAGGACTTGTGGTGAAACCTCCTAGTAATGGGTATTTTTAAAGCTCTCCAGTAAATTTTCATGCAGGCGATCTGTAGATCACATTTTGGAAAATTTGGATAAAGATCTCTTGAACTTTCAGGTTTATGTTAAAGGTGAAAATAGAATCATACTGCCATCCATGGGTTTCACAGCCTTCTCATATATAGTTGTCAATATTAGTGACTTCACAGATTGATTTTATAGTCTAGAGGAAGGAGATGAGAATAGACTCAAATAAGCATAATACAATGTGGTAAAAAATACTCAGTAAATTGCATGAATGAATAACATAAGTTAAGAAGTGTTCAGAGGAAGAAAAGATTATTTTTAGTTGTAAGGTTTAAGAGATGAATTCATTTGAAATGTAATTTGAAAGGTGTGCATTTATGTGAGGAAGAGATGCACTTCAGTAATGGAGCAAGTTATGAAAAAACACCTGGGTGAAGAAGGTTCCACCTGTGGTGCAGTAGGTGAGCACTGGATGCGTGTCAGCGAGTCCTGGGAGGAGAGTTCGGGGAAGTGTGCTGGGCTAAGAATTAGATTATGGGTCTATTCTCATTCTTCCTCGATTTGTCTCTGACTTCTCTTCAGAATACTTCACCCTGATTGGCTCTTCCTCTAGACCAGCTTCCAGGGAGTTTGGAAACTGTCAGTTCCTCCCTCTTTCACTGGGAAGTCAAAATGAACTGCATTTCCCCCTAATTGAGGTGTCCACCCTCAATAAAAGAATAAGTTGGATACTGGTTTCTTACTGCCCTGCTCTTAGTGTTAGACTCACTATGATCTCCTAAAATCAGTTAGACCCTGAGCACATTGCAGGAGGCTGTCTGCTCTTAACTCCCTAGGATCTTACTTCCTTAAGCCCCCATTGAGGAGATTTTCCTTAAGTAATAGACAGCTGCACATCTTGATTAAGCTGTTCTCACTTAAATAGGCTCCTGCCCGAGAGATGCTACTTCACCTTCTCAGGTCTAATCTGAAACCAGAACTAAACTGCACATATGGAGATTTACAGCTTCCTGCTCTTCGTCTGCCCTCACTGCTGCCTCCAGAGAGCCTTTGGCAGGATCTGGGGTTGCGGTAGCTCTTAGAGGATCCTACTTTGCCAAGAATGTCTGAACCAGTCCTCAAACAAGCCTTTGGGGAAATTCCCAACTGCTTCTAACTGCTTCTCACTGCTTCTTTCTCCCCCCGAGGAAGAATGCTTCTCTTGGTAACAGGCTTATTTAGGAACATGTTCCCAGAGGCCATCCTTCTGGTGGCTCAAAATCTAGGAACTCCTTAAGAAGAAAATGATACGTAACCAAATCCACAGATTTCCGGTGTAGTATTAAAAACAATCATTAATATAGTTTTCCCACAGTACTTAATGAGGATGACAGCTGGTGGTAATGATAAATTTCTGACTGTACACTCTTGCCAGGGGCCCTCTGGGGAAGGAAGCTGCTGCTGGCTGAGGCATTTAGAATTTGTGCAAAGCTCTTCTCGGTAGGAATGTCCTTGCCGGTGCCGCTGAAGAGGTGAAGGACTGAAGGTGAGGTATTAGCTGTCATTGAAAGTAAGAACATATCGACCCTAGGCTATTAACCACAATCTCTTTGGATACGTGCATTATCATCAATAACACAACAGTTTTGCCTATTTGAAATTCAGCCCCATGTTTCACACTGAACCCTTGGGTGACTGTCAATTCAAAAACTTTATCAACTAAGTTTCAGCTCCTGCAAGTCCACCATCTTACAGTTTAATTGTTCCTCATGGAAACCAAACATGATGGGTTCCAAAGGCTCTGAGCCCCCGGTGTACCTTGTTCTGTAATGCTGAAGTACCCTTAGCTACCACTTATGGAGTGCTTATGTGGAAAATGTTTTATAAATTATCTCAGTTCATAATTGCAATAGCTCTTTATATTACCATCATTATCCACGTCTTGCAAATAAAGAAATTGAGGCCCAGAGGTAAGATATTGTTCAAGGTCACAAATCTTATAAGTGGCAGAGTCAGAATTTGAACCCAAGACTATCTGACTCCACGGCCAGAGCTTTTCAACCTCCATAGCATAGTGCCTCTCTCCACTCTAGCAGGATCATCCATGTCCCTCCTTCTGTGCATTGGCTCAGATTATTCGTGCCATCTGAATATTTCCCCTATCCGCATTCTCTTTCTTCCCCCATCTGCCTATCAGAAGTCTATATATTTCTTTAACGCTGATCTTAAATATCGTCTTCTCTATGAAGCCTATCCTAATTGTCTTTTCCTCTTCTCTACACTTCCTTAACCAGATATGGGCTCCATCTTTGAGTACTCTCAGCAGCTTCCTCATAACTGTTATGGTTCTTACCTTATTTTGCCTTGTCTACTTGGCTATTTAACTGTAAACTCCCAAATTATGGCTCACATACATCTCTAAAAGACTTAATCAAATATTTTCCATATGATGGTTGCTCAATAAATATCTATGAAATGTAATTTGCTGAAAGCATTCCTAAGATTAATCTGGGTCAGGGCTCAGACTAAGGAACTGTCCTATTAGGTATTCACCTATGGGGGCCTGGGATCATGGGTCTCTGTCTCCCACGTGGAGGACTGAGTGTGGTGATACACGTTTCTAGGTTTTACCAGGCTTCAGATATTGTAAAGGTGTGGGGGACGAGAGGAAGAAGAAAGTGCTCACCAAAGGTCACACAACATTGAAGCTTCAGGGCCACTGAACTGTAATTCATGTCACTTTCATACTACTGCAATATTTGTTTTACTACATCATGCTGACACAAACAGTACAACCAGTGACATTTCAAATATCTTGCCATCAATTTTTCTGGTCCTAGAGTCCAACAACTTTTCCCTTACCATGTGCCTGGAAACTAGAAAAAATCAGACCTCAGCTTTAAGAAGTAAAATTATTTAACAGCTTTTTAAAATAGTTTCAATTTAATAGAGTCTTTACTGTCATAAAAACTCTTTGCTCAAGTAGACACCTCTCAATTAGTCATAGATGGATCATCAAGAAGAAATTTTGCTTTCAAGTTCTTATTGACATTATCACCTACTCAATTCAGTTAAATCCTTTGTTAAGGCAACTTTAGTGTACTCTTCTTCCAAAGTTTTTAAACGCAATAAGAGTTTGAAGCTAAGACTAGTTTAAAGTTAAATTCTTAAACAGAATATTCTCTGAAAACTCTACTTACATATTTAATACATTTTGATTGAACAAAGCATCATAGTCAATATAAAAATTAATGCTACAAGAGTTCCCATTGCTAGGTATGACAAAGTAATTGGTATTATATTAATTCTTATGTTGAGAAAAATTGGAAAAGCTGATTTAAAAAAAAAAACCATAAAACTCTTTGAATTCATCAGAAAGCAGCCAAGACAACTGGATTTCAGGGGTGCAAGATCCCAAAAGGGAGGGCAGCCATTGAGGTAAGTCCATATTTGCAGTTGTTTTGTTTTGTTTCTCTGTTTTTCCCTTTGGAACATTTGTTGATTTGAAGTATGGGGCAAAAAGGCCAAGAAAAAGCAGCAGTCCCTGAGCTGGAGAGACATACATACATACATAGCGCTACCAAAGCAGCTAGGACATGAGGGGCCACAATCGTGGGATCTGCAAGAAATTTCCCCTAGAGGTATATGTCAATTTCCAAAGGTATATGCATGGAACAAGATGCCAAGAAACCAGGAAGACAACAGCTGCTAAGAGGCTAGAAAATCTAAGCAGAGATTCTTGTCATTCTCATGGTGCTGAGCAATGAAAAGTGAAGTTAAATTTGCTAAGGGGTCCTGTTAAACAGCATAGAGTTTCAGCTGAGAACTTTGAAAGATTATTCCCCAAGTGTAATAACAAGCCTGAAATAGCCCAGCTTTGATTGGGTCAAGTTGATCTACCCATGCTCTGACTGCCTGAGAGTGGGAAAACAAAGTCTCGTGGAAGAAGACAGCATTACCCCAGGTCTCTAACTAATATCGTTTAATACAATTTCTGGTCTTCAATAAAATATTACTAGACAGGCCCAGAAATAGGATTCAATGACTAGAGACTGAGAGAAAACATATACAGAAAAACAAATCCATAGGTGATCCAGGTATTGATGCTATCAGAAGCAGACTTGAACACATTGTAATTAAGGTGTCCAAGAAAATAGAGGACAAATCGGACAACTTTAAGAAATAAAATCTCTAAAAAGCAATATACTAAAAATCTCAGAATTTGAATTAATAATCAAAAGATAGATTTAACAGTAAATAGGGACATCAGAAGACAGGTTGATCCAGATTTAAGTATAGAGAAATTTTTTTAAATGAAAGGAATTATAGCAATAGGTATACAAGATATCTGGAACATGATAGAAAGTTTGCAATAAGTGTAATTGGAGTTCTAGAAGCAGAGGTGAGTAGGAAAATAGGACAGAAGCAATATTTAAAGAGATAATTACCATGAAATTCCCTAAACTAACAAAAGATAGCAAACACTAAATTCAAGAAGCTCTATAAACGTTAAGAAAGGTATATTCAAGAAAACCACACCTAAGCATATCATGCTATCACTACTGAAAATCAAAGGGAAACTGAAAGTTTTAAAACACCTAGTAGGGAGACACATGACCTTCATAGGAGCAACAATAAGACTGACAGATGAATTCTAAACAGAAAGTGTGGAAGCAGAAGACAGTGGAATGGCATCTTTAAAATGATGAAAGAAAATATCTATCAATCTAGAATTCTATAATAAAAAATATCATAATTAAAAAATGAAGGCAAAATACAATTTTTTTTTTGAGCAAGATTGGCCCTGAGCTAACATCTGTTGCCAATCTTCCTCTTCTTCTTTTTTCTCCCCAAAGCCCCAGTACATAGTTGTATATCCTAGTTGTAGATCCTTCTAGTTCTTCTACGTGGGTCGCCACCTCAGCATGGCTCGATGAGTGGTAAGTAGGTCTGTGCCCAGGATCCAAACTGGTGAACCCCAGGCTGCCGAAGCGGAATGCATGAACTTAACTGCTGCGCCACTGGGCCGGCCCCAAAATACAATTTTTTAAAAACTAAACTGAGAAACTTTAACAGCAGAAGAACTACACTAAACACTAAAGGAAGCACAAACAGGAATTCTTCAGTCAGAAGACAAATGATTCCACACAGAAGCACAGTAATTTAGAAGAAATAAATAACACCCTAGAGGATAAATGTGTGGTCAATGCAACTGAATATCTATAGTTTAAAACAATAATAACATCTTGCAGTGTTTAAGATGTAAGTGGCATTAAAACATGCTATAGAATAAAAGTGGGAGCTGGGCAAATGGAGGGGAAGGGTTGCTTCATCTACAAAGTGGTAAAAGTACTAAATTATAGTAAACTCTAATAAGTCAAAGATGTAAGTTGCAATCTTCATGGTAACCATTAATAATTTTTAAAAGTGTAGAATGAACAAACTAACAAATGTGGAATAATTTTTAAAATACATGATTAATACAAATAAAGGTATGAATAAAGAAAAAATAAGAATAAACAAATAGATGGGCCAAAGATAAAACTAAAAATATGATGGCATAAAAATGTCAATAATTATATATTATATTAAATATAAATACATGGAATATTGCAATTAAAAGATATAAGTTGTCAGACTGGATACCAAATTATTTACTGCTTCAAAGAGATACATCTTAAACATAAAACCACAAAAAGGGCGAAAGTTAAAAGAAAAGCCATACTATGCAAACACTAAAGAAAAGAAAGTTCACGTAGCTAATCTCAGAATTAAAAAAAATTAAGGCAGGAATTACTACTAGAGGTAAGAAAGACATTTCATAATAATAAAATAAGAAAACATATACAACTTGAATACACCTAATTGCTTAGTCTCAAAATATATAAAGCAAAAGTTGTCAGAACCAAAGGGAGAAATAGGAAAATCCACAGAATAGAATGTTCAAACATTTCTTTTTCAGTATCTGATAAAATGAACAGACAAAAACATAAATAAGGATGTGGAAGATTTGAAAAACAACTGCATAGTGACCTAATTAAACTATATAAAACACTCCACACAAATACAGCATAAAACGTTTTTTTTTTCAAGTGCACCTGGGACGTTTACCAAAATTTACCATATACTGGGCCATAAAGCAAGGCTGGAACACTTTCAAAGGATTGAAATCTTTCAGAGAGTATGTTTTCTGACCACAGTGAAATTGAGCTAAGAATCAATGATGGAAAAGTAACTAGAAAAGCCCCAAGTATGTCAAATTAAGCAACACATTTCTAAATAAGCCATAGGTCAAAAAAAATTACAATGGAAATTAGAAACATTTTAAACAGTAAAACAATGAAAACAGGACATATCAACACTTGAGAGATGCAGCTGCATTAATATCTGAAGTAAATCTCCATCTTTAAATATATTAGAAATAAAAAAGGATAGAAATAATGGCATAAGAATCTATTGCCAGAAGCTATAAAAGGAATGACAAATGAAACTCAGATAAAATAAAGGAAAGAAATAATAAAAGGCAGAAATTAATAAAATAGAAGGCAGATATACTATAAAGAAAATAAACAAAGCCAAATATTAGTTCTTCGAAGAGACTAATAAAATTGATAAACCCCGTGTGCGATTTTTAGCACAAAGAAACCCACCAAAACTTCTGAATATCAAGAATGAAAAGGTGTACAATACTGCAGAGTTTACAGACATTTAAAATATAAAAATTAGATGTAACAACTTAGTGCCAGTAAATTTGAAAACTTGGATGAAAATAATGTATCTCATGAAAAATAATTTACCAAAATTGGCATAAAAGGTATCAGAAAATATAAATAGCCCAATATTTATTGAAGAAATTTAATGCATAATTAAAATCTTCTCACAGAGTAAACTGCAGGCCCTTCGCTGACGAATTCCTCCAAACATTTAAGTAAGGAAAACAAAAATCTGAAGAAAAAACCCTTTCAGAGAATTAAAAAAAGGGGGGAACATTTCCAAAATCATTTTTTGAAGTCATTATAACTTCAATAACAAAGCCTGACAAAAAAATTCAAGAATGAAATAATGTCAATTTTTCTTATAAAGGTGGATGCAAAAATAAAATATTAGCACATCAAATTCATATATAGTATTGTAGATATGACATTTTAAACCTAGTTAGTTTTTTTTTCTCAGAAACACAAAGTTGGTTTAACATTTGAAAAAAATCAATGTAATTCACCATATTAAAAGAATAAGGAAGGAAAACTATACGATTTTCTGTATTTATGCAGAAAAGGGATTTATCAAAACCTAATAGTCATTCATGACAAAAATTCTTAGCAATTAGAAATAGAAAGGAATTTTCTCAATCTGATATATGGGGTCAACAAAACATTTATAGTAAACAATTATATTTGAGAATGAAATATTGAAAGTTTTCCCTTAGAAATAAGAAATGAGACAAGGATTTCAGCTATCCCTTCCAATCATACTATACTGAAGCTCCCAGGTAATGTGATAATGGAAGAGAAATAATGAAAGTTATGAGAATTATAAAGGAAGAACTGAAACTGTCATTTGCAGATGACATGATGGTGTAAATGTTATACACGCATAATATTGAGTGAAAGATGCCAAACATGAAAAAGTACATATTAAGGGGCCCCATTTTATTTTTAAAAATAGAGGGAGAGAAAACCTATTTTTGGTGAAAGAAGTAGTCATGATGGTTACTTTTGGGAAAGATAATCCTGAGAAAAGGCACAGGGGAGTCATCTGGGTCTCTGATGAGGTTTTATTTCTTGACATGAAATGTGAACATACACTATGAACATACACTAGTATGTTCACTTTGTGGAAAGTCATCAAAAATGTATAAGATTTTTAATCTCTACTGTATGCACATTATAATTTAATTAAAAGTCAATAAACATAATTGCCTAATAACTCATGCCTATAACAGGCTTAGATTCAGATTGACAAGTTGGCAATTAAGTGTGATACAATTTTTGAATGAACTGGTGTGAGAGTAGAATAAACTGAGATGGGGATGAATGTGGAATGAGCCAACCTCAGCAGGAAACATACTACAACTGTGTTTCTGTGCATTCTTGTCATGTAACAGCTACTGAGGCATCTCCAAGCAGGGAGCTGGCTGACAGGAGGGCCACTGTCAGGGGTCTGTCCCAGGACTGTACATTTAGGAGAGTGTTCAGGAGCAGGCTCAGAGAGAAAGCACATGGATGCGTAGGTGGAGCCTTTGATGGAGCTATGCAGAAAGGAGATGCTCATTTGACTGTAGCACTTGAGCGTGAAATGGAGAAAATCTCAGGGCCAGATAGTCAAGTCCAAAAGCATTTCAGGCTCTCCTGAATCAGGTCTTAACAATAAAGACATCCTAACTGAAATGATGTGAATTTACAATCCTCATTAGTAACAAATCATATTACAAAGATAAGATTTTATTGAATAGAGATTTCATCCATTTGGTTTCCAGTTCATTTCTACCTCCCCTCTCTGCTTATTCAAAAAGTTTGGTTTTCTCTCAGGGTCAATAAGCTTGTGTAGGGCCTGATCGCTTCTGCAACAGATTTAGGAAGAGGGTAAGGTAAAGCAAGATATGTAAAAGCAAAGAACAACAGGCAAAATAAATTCGAAATATAAAGGAAATTATTGTAATAGTAAAAGCCATTATTGAATACTTATTGTATACTGTCTTTGTGTAGAATGCTTTATTATTTAATTTAATCTTGACAAAAACACTGCAAAAGGCATTGTTAACCCTATGTTACAGATGAGGGAAATGAAGTTTAGAGAATTAAAGTAATTTATCCGAAGTCATAGAGATAGTTGGCAATTGGTGGAGCAAAGATTTGATCTTCTTTTGGTCTGACTCAGAGCCTCTTTTCAACTACTGCATCTCCAATAGAGACTGCCATAGGGGCATGTCCTTTGTGTTGGCTTCTCAGATCTCCTCATCCAATTCCTGCCCTTTTTTTCCTAAAACACATCGGTTTTGTTTTATTGTATCTTTAGAGAAGTAGTGCAATCAACTCTGATTATCAGGTTGAAATTTTCATCCTGAGCCATTTTCTACACATCCCAGTCACATATGTATGTATGTAGTGGTATCAGACCAATGTTAATTAGCAAAACTGATAAGTGAGACAAATCCCTTTTGGGTCAGCAATTTGGGGTTTTATGCAATACCATCTCCAGTCATGCTTTCCCTTTCCCCAACTTCTCCCTCATCATGGTACTAAGCTCAATGATCTAGCTAGTAAAACTTTGGTACCAGGAGAGGAGCTACCATAAACATGACCTAAAGAGAACTTGGAAATTAAAAGAGTAAGGTCTTAAGGAATCCTAATAAAATAGGAAGACCTTGAAATATGCAAAATTCCCTACCTTGGTCTACAATCCCTTGCAGAATCTGTCCTCTGCCCATCTCTCCAACGTCTTCTTATGGCAGGGTGCCTTTCTCCCACATTGCCCAGCTTTCTGTTGCTTTAGTCCTGGCCTGCTTTAGAGCATTTGGTCCTCCTGATCACTCTGCCTGGAATGCCCTTTGCTCAGTGCTTCCCATGGTTGGTTCATTCTTACCTTTTGGGTCTCAGGTCAAATATCTCCTTCTGTGAAAGGCCATCCCTGAGCTCCTTTGTTAAAGCAGTCACGCATGAGCCCTTGACCTTCTCTTACATCACCCCAGTTATGTTACTTATTTTGTATCACATACAATCATCTAAGAATATCTTGTTCGTTTTCTTTTTAATTGTTTATTTTCTGCCTCAATCGCTCTTCCTTATTCCCAGCTGGCATGTTATATCCATAAGGCACTGGATGAATAGTTGTTGAAGGTTTATTTATTTACTTATTTAACTTTATTTTCTGAGCCTCCCTGTTTGGAGGGTCTGCTTCTTTTCTCCATCCATCTCTGGCACAACCTGGGAACACAGTTTTACTGTAGACAGCCTACAATGAGCCTCTGCTGAAGGACAGTGTCTTTCCTCTACTCCCTCACCCTCGGGCATTCGGGAACTTAGCTCTGTGAGATCATAATGACGAGATGAAATCGACCTGCCTGCTCCTCCAGATACGTATAGGTACAGGGATACTACCATGGGGAGCCGGAAAAAAACAAGTTATGAATATGCAGGGACTATTTCAGCAAGGAGCCAGAGAAGTTGAAATGGACATAACAAAACGTAGAGAGAAAGAGAACTGGGAAAATGCAAATGTCTGACACATTCCTCTTAGATGCATCAGTTGCAGCACTGAGATTGACATTCAGCTTCACTAAAGCCAAGCTCTTTCAATGTCGGGGCCAAATACAGACAAGAATAAAAGGGAAATGTGTTTTTAGCCAAACATATGACTTTAAGATGGTTGGCAAAGAAAAGGCATTATCTTTCAGAGTCCAGCATTTATTAGATGCTATCTTTATGATAGTCTCTGATCAAAGAGGAATACACTGGCTCAGTCTCTTAGAGTAGCTCCATAAGTATTTCCTCCTCGATGTACCATATATCCTGTTACCACATTGGCTTCTGCTGGTGCCTGATTCTGTGGATCCTCCTAGTCCTTGGTAACTTATGCCAGGCCCTCTGCGCTTGACTTTGGCATTACCCTCCTACCTATTTGCTTCCTAATGTTTCTCATGTTTTATCTTATAACTTGGTGGTAAATCTTGACCTCATGCTTAATCCTTGCATCCTGAATAGGATTTCTCTATTTTCCAGCTGCTTCTCTAGCATTACAATTGTTCTACTCATGCTTTTGGTTTAGTCTTAATAACTTCTTTACTAAAACAGCTCAGCAGACCATGTTCACATCCCATAAAAATAGAGGTGGTATCAGAATTCATTCATTCTTTTAATCCATTCATTTACAGATATTTATTATCCATCTATTCTAGGCTGATACTATACTAAGTGCTAGGGATACAAGAGTAAACAAAATCAGCATGGTACTGGGAACTTGGGCATGGGAGACAGGTATTTAAACAAGTCATTGTAATAACTGCTAATGGAAAAAGAAGGAGTGCTAACCCAGCAGGCAGCTGTGTGTTATCAGATAAAACTTTCTGGAGGAAATGCTAGGTTGAAGCATATGTCAGCATGAGCCAGGTACTTTGTAAGAACAACAGCAAAAGAACGTCTCTCTGCTTGTTGCTCTTATGGCACCCACACTGTGCCTGCTTGGCTGGTCAGGGAGCTCATATGACTCTGGAGCTGCCTCCAAGACAAATCTCCAACATAAATGCTACTGATCCTAAGAAGGTCAGTGGTCTCCTTCATTCAACTATTTGGGCAGGTGAAAGGGATGAGATTCTGTGCATCAACCCCAAAAGCCCTCATTAGGCTGGCATCAGATCTTGTTTTCAAGAGTTTTATTAGAAAATTCAAGCTACTGCCGAGGAGAAAAATGTAAACTGAGTCATACAACAAGGTCACTAGGGGTGTAATCTAGTTCAAATTTAGGCTACCATGATACACCTTCTTGACCAGAACCTCACCTGGAGACATACTACCCTCTATGATAACTTTTAGGAAGAGCTTGTGACCTCTTCCATGATTATTATCTCCATATAGCTATACTGGAAAACTTACAATCTGACTGGAGCAGAAGACTCAGCAAAGCACTGGGGCATCTGAGATCAGGGGCTTGGGGCCTGAACCTGCACACAGAATTCTGTAAGAAAGATCTAATCTAGTAGGCTTCTCATCCAAGAATGAGTGACTCTGTGTCATTCAGGGAAAATAACCCTAAAAGAGAGAAGCTTCTACTGTAGTCCAACTTCCAAATGACCTTAATGCAGAGGGGAAAAGTTCCGGCTTGCCAGATTGATGCAACTGAGTATCTACCCCCATTAAATTCACTATTTCTGCACCATGGACTTCAATTGACTCTTGACATCCAACTGGTTGCCCACCTGTATTCTTAGATTAGACCTATTTTTAGGTAGAAGATACTTATGTTCTAAAGATATCCCCCATGAAAGTGAAGACAATTGTACTTATCACAGAGAAAATAAGTCACTAAAGATTTGGATTTAGGTCCATGTCAGCTTGCTTCCATGATAGAAGAAATTCAAAAAGCAAGAAGGGAAAGAAAAAGTTGGGGACTTATAGTTAAAACTTTTACAATTCTTTTAACTACTTCCCAATAAAAGATATCAGTGTAGATTTAACTCTAGCACATCAAAGTTTTTTAAAGGTTCCTCGGATTTAAGGTATTCATCCCTTCAGCCCCAATCTCCCCTAATAGACTTCATAGAGAAGAAGACAACATAATATTCTTCAAATGCCATAAGCCTTCTCGAACTTGTAAGCCTACTTTTATTCAACTTTTTGAGAGGCCCAGTTCAAAGGTACCCTCAACAAACATTTATGGTCAAAATTAATACCCTAAACATTTACAATTGTCCAAATTTATTTTAATTACCATGGTGCTATCTCCATTCCTCTTTCTGAATATTTTCTAGAAATTTAACTCAAATTATCTGAATAATTTATGTGGGATAAAATACCCATGATAGGCATGAGAAGCCTGACATTTTTATTTGAAGAAGTCTAGTACCATAAGAGGTCAAAAATCATATCAGACAGCCAGGAAGCTCCATCGATGCTAAAGGCAGGAGTCCTTTCCACACCACATTCATTCCCAAGGGCTACAATCACTACTCAAATGGTGTATGTTGGAAAACAGAGCCTGTTTGTTTGGGAAATTATTACCTTGAACACTTTTAGGCCATAGACCAACCTAACATTCAGTGATACCTTGTCAATTCTATCCTGGGCCAAAACTGCATCCTGAGCATCCTAAGGCCCCATCTCCAATATATTTACTCTTTATTTTTAATCTCTTCTTTGGGAACACCTAAGCCCAAATGCATCTGTGGCAACTGGATGGAACCATTTGACCCTCAAAGGGACACGGGGGACTATAGATAATAAACCAGTTTTCTTGCTATAACCTGACAAGTATGTCACCCATGTGAGTTCTGTGCCAGGATAAAGGAGCGGAAGAATTTGTATTTTCCATATCAGCCTCAAATGTTTGTGTGGTGTAATTTCAATGAACTTAATGTTTCATTTGTTTCTATTTCAAAGCCCTGGTACCAACTTTGTAGTTTTAGTGTATTCTGCAAGACCATTTTGTATGTGTTTCTGGAAGACATGGTGACCCTTTTATGCAGAAGAGCTTTAAAAACATCATAACCATATGATTTCCAACTGTAATTGAACTATCATCTCATTAAGGAAGGTCCTTATCTACTACCTCCATATCACCTCCATCTTTTGTCCAACATTTTCAGGTGTGCGCTGCTCAGGTTTCCCAAGAGTAGAGTGAGAAAGGGAGGAAGCTCCTCTGGTCCCTGAATGGAAGGGGATAAGAAAAATTCTACCTTTGCCAGGAATGTAGTAATAACCTTTTCTGAGCCTGTTATATTTTTTGAGACGAAAATATAATTTTTTGTTTATTTATTCATACATATATGTATACACCCACATACTTTGGTTCATTTTATGAAGGATTTGAGGTGTGGCATAAATACATTGTTATAGGAGTTGTGTAACGTCTTTCTTAATGTCTTCTTAATATAACTTTAAATTAAAGAGGGAAAATAATTGTCTGTAAGTATTGAGATGTTGATTTTAACAAATATTATAAATATATGTTTTATTTTCAAACTAGATTACAAACAACTAAAACGTAGGGATCATTTCCATAAGGATCTTTGACACATTCAGAAGAGTGTTTTTAAATGGTGGGCATTTAAAAGCTTCAAAGATGTTTGTGAAATTCTATGCCGACATTGTTAGTATCTCTCTTCAATTTGTTCAGACATTGTAAGTCATGTGTGATAAGTAAGGAGGAAATGGAGGGCAATGCGAGGTTGATATAACTTCTCTGAAGGTCAGCCAGCAAGCTGGAGGGAAAGACGGAATTAGAACTCACACCCCTCCATTTTCCAGGCTGTTGCTTAGCCCACTGAACCCCACTGCCTCTGACTCAGTGCATTAATATAGACTGTGAAACACAGATTGCCTGAACATATGGCAGAAAGGATGAGAAGATAATATTCCACGGCAGGATTCGTTCCTGCAGACGGGTGGCTGCAAAGGCTGTTTTCTGCAGAGTATTCAGTAAGTGAAGCGTTAAGCGCTTTTCTTATTTTTGTCTCCAAATGATATAACTTTTCCCCTTGAATGAGATCAATTTCTGGGCGTTCTTATTGTCGAGAAGCTGGTGGAAGTGAGGCCAGGAGGTGTGCAGGGCTCCCCATGGGCTGGGATGGGGAATAAATAATAAGGCCCATGCTGAGCATTCAGCGTTATACCTGGAGGGGTGCGTAATATTGTCGTTCCCTCTCCTTCCTAAGCAAACCACATCCTGTATTTAGGACACAGGTTCTAGAAATGTGTCCTGATCTAGATGCTCCTATTTTCCTTAGCAACAATCTACAATATTCTATGCTCTTAATATGGCCTAGCTATTTCTTTATCACTATAACTAGATGCCACTAATAATCTGATCTAAGGGCTTCATACAATGCATTGGGCAAATTATTATGGATTTTAGCTCCAGATCCTTTCTGGAGCAGGAAACAGCAATTTAAGGTTTGTAGGGAAGAGAAGCAAATCAGAACAGATGAGACAGAGTTCAAGGATTCCAAGGCAGACAGTCCAAAAGTGCAAGAACTTTAGGCATGATTTAGGGCTGTGGTTTTCAAATTGGTGAATACTCCAAGAAGAGAAAATGGGGAGACAGCATGAGCAGGATTCCGTATCCCTCTCCTCGAGCTATATGCTGTACATCTGTGCTATATAATAGACAATGTCAGAGTTTGGTTGGAAAAATAGAGGAATTTATAACTAAAAGATAGTTTTAAAAACCTGATTTAAGAAATGGTTGGTTCTATGTAATAAAGTGAGGTAGTTAAGAGCATGGGCATTGGTTTTAGGCAGAATATAGCTCTGTATCTAACTAACCCTTTGAACTTGGACCACATGCTTAGCCTTAGTTTCCTCATCTATAATAACGGGGTAATAATTGTGTGTACCTCACAGGTTTGTAATGACACCCAAATGAGATAATACACGGAAGTACTTGGCATTGAGACCGACACACAGTAGACACTAAAATGTACCTGCTGTTATAATTTTATCATTGCTATTACTATTAATTTTGCTTTTATTATTAGATCTAGTCCAACAAGTTGAATTCATTGCCTTATTCTAGTTTGGAATTTAGGTAGAACGCCATGGGACTCTAATGATCTGACCACGAATGATAGGTCCCCCAGTCACGGAGAGAGAGAGCATGAAACATTCTGGCAGCAACAGGAATAGAAAGATTCTATGGGGAGATGGTGTTTCAGGGTCTGGGCCATGTTGACTCGCTGAACATGCCCTATGCCAAACTGTTATCGGCTGTTATGGGCTGAATTGTGTCACCTCCCACCCTCACTCTACCCCTGGCAAATTCATATGTTGAAGTCCTAACACCCAGTACCTCAGAATGTGACTGTATTTGAAAATGGTGTCTTTAAAGAAGTAAGCAAGTTAAAATAAGGTCATTAGGGTGGGCCCTAATACAATAGGACTGGTGTCTTTATAAAGAGAGGAAATTTGGACACACAGCATGCAAAGGGAAGATGACATGAAGACGCAGAGAGAAGACAGCCATCTACAAGCTAAGGAGAGAGGCCTGGAACAGATCTATCCCTCATGGCCCTTGAGGAACCAGCCCTACCAACACCTTGATCTCAGACTTCTAACTTCCAGAGCTGTGAACAAACAAATTTCTGTCATGTGAATCACCTAGTCTGTGGCACTTCTTTATGACAGCCCTAGCAAATCTTGGAGATGTTATATTTTAGTTTAATTCTGAAAGGTGGCTTTTCTTTACCAATCCAAATGCAGGGAAAACAAGCAGGAGCCTGGCACTTCCCTGGAATTCCAGTTCCACTCTTCCTTTTTCCTAAGTAAAATGCTACTGGTATACACTGGAATCTTTTAGGCACCCCTCAAATCAGCATTTAATTTTTTCAGCCAACATATTACAGCCAGTTTTTCATCTGGTATTCCTGCCACCCTTATCCTTTCAGACTCATTGTAATGGCATCTCTAGCACGAGGTTGGCATTGCTTTCCAGCTGCACCCTGGGGCCTGGCATATTCACCACCTAGAGGAAGGACATAAAGAGTTATCAATCCAAGTTTTAATCAGACAATATAATCCCTGCCAAGATAATGCCTCTAGAATACCCTGGAATCAACTGTTAATGAAAGGCAAACAAATAAACAAAAATCAGTAAATTTTTTTTCCCATCAAAAAAAAATTAAATCCAGCTGCACCCAAAATGAAATAGCTATCAAAGAAAGCTCCCCCGTTAGCTGTCAGCTCACAGCAACTTCAATCAGCTGGTGTGCCTGAGCCTGCGGTAATATCTCCCCAGCAGCCTCCCACATGCCAAACTTGACTGCTCTGAGCGAGCCACATTAAACCTGTCTGCCAGCAATCCCCGGGTCTCCTCTGCAGCAGCAGCCTAGCGAGATGAGGGAGCTGGCATCACCAAGAGGCAAATGCTGTTTTAGAGGGACTGAGAGAAGCTGAGAGAGGAGCAGTGGTGGAGAAAAGCTAGATATAGGCCATTAAGCAACAGGGTTTTTCTTCTAAGATCTTCTCATATTGTCATTTCTATGCAGATGTGTTGTTTTTGAATTTTCTGACGTCAGAACAGGCGGTGGACGATGAGTTAGGAAGCACGAAATCACAGCAGGCTGGCCACCGTCACACGGTTTTATCGTATGGAGAAACTGGAGGACACTATGCCAGTTTCTCTCCATGCATCTCTTAGTGACTGGAGACTCATCACCTCCCAGGATGGGCTACAGCTCTAGGTCAGGGGTTTCCTTTAGAATTCAGAGTGAGAAACACTAAGAAAAGCACAAGTTTTCTTTTGCCCTCCCGGACAAGTCTGGCTCGAAGCATATTCAAGTGTATATTACCATTGGGGGAGCTGATCTAGCGCTCTCTCATGCTGCCAATGAAGGAGGCCTGGCCTCCGGCAGTAAGACCAGAACGAGAAGTGCCTCAGTAACTAAACAGAGAAACAGTCTCCCAACCAATTCTCTGCGCTAGCAACCATAACACCATTTGAGGCAGCTCAGCCTTCTCCCTCACTCCCTTCGTGGAGGCCAGTTTCACAGAATGCTTAAAGACCACAGCAATGCTGGATCTGGAGGGGCTTCTGGGAATAGAAGCTGAACTTCTATTTGAAATGCCTCCCTCCTGCTGTTCTTAAATAACACTGACAATAATAATAAGCATTTATACCAAGAAGATCCCTCAGAACCTTTATTAAATCTTTCCAAATATACTCTCTTGCTTTTACCAAGCAAAGATAATATGCTTTGTGACAGGTGCCCAGAAGATAGCTGCATAGCTTTTGGCTACTGGAACTACCTGCTGTCTAAAATAACTCCCTTATTTGTGTCCAGGCTCTGACAAATGCCCAGCAAATGCACTGACCTGCAAATTTCTTTAACCCAGTAATGCAGTATGCTATGTTGTTTTTAAAACAACAGAAACTCAGCAAAGAAACCTTAATGATCCACTTGCCCAGCCACACACACATGGTTAGCATCGCAACCATATAGCCATCCAACCTCAGCCTGAAATCCTGGGATGAAGAATATAGAAGTTACTATCTCCTGCATACTGGCTCTCACTGAACACCATTTCCCCCTTAGTATGCTTAAACTCTCTTCTTATTAACTCCATTTAACCTACTCCTTTCCCCAAATACCGTGAGTATAATGGTAGTTTGTACAGAATATGACCAATGTCGAAGAGTAATATTTTCTTCATGTCTTTTATTATGCAATTTGGGATAATTCTATGATGATGCAGCATGGCATAATGAAGATAGCTCTGACCTTGGAGTAAGAAGATACAGGTGTGAGTCCCAACTTGTGCAATTACTATCTTGTAAATTGGGAGGCCTATCAACCTCACTATCTATTCATAAAATGGGAATAAAGCTGTCTGTCCTCATGAGGGTTGCTGAGAGAGTTAAATGGGATAAAATATGTGAAAAGAATTTGTAAATGGTAAATAGCTACATACACATACATTGTGTATTCCTTTTTTATTTTTTTTAACTTTTACGTTACTCCTTGGAAAATTGTGCCAACGTGGGTAAAAAAGGCAAAAGAGCAAGAGCGTAGTGATTTAATTAGATCCACAGGACATTGCCTTCACGTGGGTAGATGGAGCCCCCAGCCCTTCGGATTTTAGCACATTGACATGAGGCAACTTAATATGCAAATGAAGGGCCTCAGAGGGCACCCAGTCTCCACATGTGCCAATTAATCAAAGGAAACAGTATCATCCTCTAATTCTACTAATTAGAGGATCATCCACAAGCTACTAGGTTTCTGAGCTACCGAGGTTTAACAAATTTGCAATAAATTACGAGTAATACTAGACAGGGACTAATTGCGGAGCGATATGATGCGAGAAGGGCTCAGGTTGTCTATGTATTTAAAGATGTTTTTCTTAATTTTTTTCTTATTATTTTCCATCCTGAAACGTTCTGAACACCTAAGTTGTGTGAGTAAATCCCCATAGTTCACTGTAAAATGGGGTCCAGAAATAATAAAAAAAAAAGTGCAACTATTAAATAATGTGGTTGGAATTTTTAACAAACGTATAATTCATCCGAATGGTTGTTTGCTTTAAAATAGTCACTTTGTGAACTTAAACACTTGTTCTAATGATACCACCATTGCTAAAAATTAGAGAACCCTTTGAGAATTGCCCTCACGTACTCATTTATTCATTTGAATCTCCTCCGGGTGGCAACTTATCCTCTGAGGGTAGATTTGAATTTTGAGGCAGCGAAAAGATGTTTGGATCTACTCTAGTCACTAAGGTAGGTGATCAAGCAGAATAATCCTATCTGTTGTCACTTGAAGGACCCATCTCATCATCCATGTGCTTGTGTGAGGGGATTAACAGTGCTAGAATAAAACTCTGGCTATTTGATTTGAACTCCAGAATAAGATTGGATTTGATTGAGGGTATATTGGATACACCTAGTTTAAATCTGTTTAAGAGGCTTTGGCTTTTAACTTCACTCAGAGTACAGGTGCAAGAGATGGAGGCCTTTGCTCATGCTGTCCTTATGCCTAGAACGTTTTTTCCAATTCATACCCTACCCATTCTTTAATGTTCAGCTTACATGCCATCTCAATTACAAACATTTTCCTGTTAGTCTCAAATTGGCACTTTTTGCTCGGTTCTTTGAGCTTTCATTGCACCCTGGTTAAACCCCTCTTATGGTACCTAATACTTCCTGTGTTTTATTGTGTTTGGTTTTATACAGCTCTTATACTGCTTACAGGTAGTAAACTTTTTGGGGGTAGGATTTGTGTCTGATTCTTCATCGAATCTCACATGAGCAGATTAAGCTTTGAACATTATATTTACTCAATTAGTGTTAGATGAATAATGAGTTGTGGAGCAGTCTAGAGATTATATCTATACTATACCTAGGTCTAGAGCTAGTAACAACCGCATATACAGAAGGATATACAAGTAAGTATCTAATTTACTTACGTAAAATAGCACTCTCAATGGTGACATGTTAGAAAGCATTTCCTTTAAAATTAGAACAATACAAGAATGCCTTCTATCGCCATTTCTACTCAGCATTATGCTGGAGGTCCCAGCCAGTACCACAAGACAAGAAGAAAAAGTATAAGGACTAGCAGGAAAGAAACAAAAATGTTCATTATGCACAGAAAATAAAATTACCTATATAGAAACCCAATAAAATCTATATGTTTTTGGACTTAGAATTTAGAAAATTGGATGGATACAGAATAAAGAAACAAAAATCAACTGCATTTCTATATGCCAACAAAAGAATCAGCTTGAAAAGAATATTTCTAAAAAGATAAACTAGCAATAGCAAAAAAAGTATAATAGACTTAAGGAAAAACCCAACACATTATGTGCTGGATCTTTATGTATAAAATTGTAAAAATTTTAAAAAGCCATTAAAGAAGATTCCTACAAATGAAAAGTATATCATATTCAGGAGTAAGAATACCCAATGTTATAACGATGTTAGTTCTTTTCAAATTGACAAATAGATTTAATGTAAAACTATCAAGTGTGAACTGTATTTTTCTTGTTGTTGTTGAATTTGGCAAACTGGTTCTAAAATTTATGTGCAAGGACAAAGAGCCTAGAGTAACTAAAAAATACCCGAAGGCAAAAAATAAGATGTGGAGAGGGTTCTGATTTATTTGATAGCAAGTCTACTTATAAATATTCGGCAAATAAATAAATAAATAAACATATTTAAATAGAGAAGGTATAAATAGACATAGGAATAGAAAACTAGTTCTTAGAAACAAATCTCTGTTTGTAAGAAAACATCTATATGATTAAGCTGACCTTTTAGATTAGTGGGAAAAAGTTAAACACATATTATAATTGTGCTGAGACTATTTTAGTTATCCATAGGGAAATAAATGAAATTGTAGCCCTACCCGAAAACATATAAAACATATCAATTGTAATCCACTGAAATGCATACAGTAGTCCCTCCTTATCCACGGGCAATATGTTCCAAGATCCCTGGTGGATGCCTGAAACCATGGATAGTATTGAACCCTAAATATAATACGTTTTTTCCTATACACACATACTTATGATAAAGTTTATAAATTAGGCACAGTAAAAGATTAACAACAACTAATAAAATAGAACAATTATAACAATATACTCTAATAAAAGTTGTGTGAATGTGGTGTCTCTCTCTCTCAAAATATCTTATTATACTGTACTCCTCCTTCTTCTTCCTGTGATGATGTGAGATGATAGAATGCCTACATGATGAGATGGAAGTAAATGACGTAGGCATTTTGACAAAGTTAGGCTACTATTGTAACATTGTGACAATACTTAGGCTACTACTGACCTTCTGACAATACATCAGAAGAAGGATCATCAAGCCGTGATGACCTCGATGGTTGGATGTCAGGAGCAGTTGACCGCACACACAACTGAAACCATGGAAAGCGAAAATGTGGAAAGCAAAACCACGGATAAAGGGAGGACTGTATATGCAAAAATAAAACTTCAAAACTTCTAAAAGAAATTGTAGGAAAATCTTACAATCATGAAGTGAGAAAGGATTTCTCAAACAAAATATAAAGTTTAAATCATAATGGAAAAACTGATGAATTCAACTATATTAAAGAACTTCTTTTCATCAAACAATATTTTGAAGAAATAAAAGGCTAAGACACCAACAAGATTTTTCTTTTTTGCAATTTATATAACTCATGAAGGGTTATTACTTAGAATGAATACAAAACTCAGAAAATCAATAAGAATAAGATAAACAGCACAAAAATAGGAAAGATATGAACAGGCAGTTCATAGAAAAGATAATCCAAATGACTAATAAACATAAGAAAAGATGAAACTTTAGCATTAATTAGATACAATTTTTTAAATGGTGTAATATTTAATATCTATCATTTTGACAAAGTTTTAAGAGTCTGATAACTTTAATTCTGACAAGTATGCCGAGAACCAAAAAAAAACTCTCTTAGTCTTCAAGTGAGTGTATAAATTACAGAGAGAGTGTATAAAATAGAGAGAGATACCACATTCACACAACTCACACAACTGTTGTAGAGGCTACTAGTTATCTCTCAATATTTGTCTTTCTCTTCTTTCTCAGTAATAAGAACTCTATTTTTAGCTGGATCTATGGCCAAGTGGAAGAAAGACTTCATTTCCCAGTCTCCCTTGCAGCCACATAGGGCCATGTAAGTTCTGGCCAAGGAGATACAAAAAAGTGCTGCATGCATCTTTGGGGAAGCGGCTATGCATTTCTTGTTTTTTTCTCCTTCTTGCCAGCCATAATGTGGATATCCTGGTTGCAGCTTCAGAAACCATTTTAGACCTCAAGATGACGTTGTAGATGAAAACTGCACATACGGAGTGACCTAAACAATAGAAGAAGCCTGGGTCTTTGACACTGTGGAGTGCCTTACCGACTCTGGACTGGCCACTTCCAGACTTCTTAAACCTGAGATAGAAATGCATGGCTGTAAACTACTGTGATTCTGGATTTTTCATTACTCACTGCAGCCTAACCTAATCCTAACCAATACAACCTCATTAGGAAAAGATTTGGCATTATCTCACTAAGTTGAAGATGAGCATATCCTACAGCCCAGCAATTTACTCTCCTAAATGTAAGCCTTGAAGAACCACATCCTGATGAGCACCAGGAGGCATGTACAAAAATGTTCAAAATAACCTGATTCTAAGACTGAATATTGGATATAATATATGGAGAATAGATAATTCATTGTAGTGTTCACATTCAATGAGCTACTAATACAGGTAGGAATAAACTCAATCTCTAAGGAATCCATCAGCATGATAAAATTTATAAAAATTCAACAACAAAGAAATTTAAACAATGTATTTGTTGGGAGTACATAGATCTATACAATTTATAAGTAAAAGCAATGGAATGATAAAACCAAGTTTAGGATAGTCATTATCACTAGTGCGGGAGGGAGAGGGGCTGCAATCACAGAGGGGCATAGCAGGAGCTTCAAAATATTGATAAGTTTCTGGGGTTTTTTAATAAATAATTTTATTATTTTTATTTTTAACTTACATCTATGTTTAGATATTCTTTTGAATGTATAAAAAATTTTATAGTAACAGTGGGAAAAAGAGTAGGGAGGGCAAAGTAGTGCTTAGACTTTGAGGTGTGTGTGTGAAGTAAATCTATCTCTGGGGACATGAAGAGATTTAAGCCTGATCATAACACTTAGACTTAAGCACAATTGTTACAGCAGAGCACGTCTTTCTCTGCTTTTAAATACACAAATGATTATTAAGGACTTGCAGTCCAAATGGACGAAGGTGACTGTCCCTTCTGGCAAAGAGACTCTGAAAGCTCATGTCTAGTCACCACCATCACAACTGTCTCCACCATTCCTACCACTTTCACCACCATCTTGATAGCATTGCTTTGTATTGAGTCTTTTATGTTCCTGACATTTTACTAGGTACTTTATATAATTGTCTCAATAATCCTCAACAATCCAGTGAGCTAGATATTATTGACTCTCCACAAGATCTACTTGAAGTTAAGCTCAGAGCGGTGAATGAATGAACTAGCCTTGTCATCGCTAGTAAACGTTTGGCAGTGCCTGGGTTCAAATGCAAACCCGTCTGTTTGCAAAATGTGTCCTCTCAACCATCATACTGCTTCTCTACAGCCCTCAGTTCAAAAATTTTTAGTCACCACTTCAGGTACAGTAATAGGTACCATGGCTTCTCAGAAGCAATATTCACAGGGATGTTTTCAAGGAGTAACAAAACAGGAAGAATATAGTGAATATATGACTGATTACTGACAATACTTCTGAGAGGTTGGAAGATGAGACACCGAGAGAAAAGAAGCAGGACATTCTGAAAAATTGAGGGCAAAAGGATAGAAACAGAGTAAGACAAATTAAAACCAGGGAAACAGGCAGGAAAAAAAAAAGAATCCGGAGAATGAACAGAAAATAATAAGACCATCCTAAAGAATTTATTTTTTCTTTTCCCCAGAAGCCTCTTTCTTCACCTTGGAATAGGTGTTTCATCTTTTGAAATGAGTTGGATAAATAAGAAGAAAATGTTGAAAAGTAATTTGAAGTCCACAGAGCAAACCCTAGGATAGATTGTTTTTCCCTCACAAGCCTTTCATCCGGAAAGCTTTAAGGTCTCATGGTTCTGGCAATAATTATAGCAGTAATAATAATAATACTGGTGTTTTCTCCCTGGTAGCATGCGTGCATCAATCAGCTTGTCACAATAATATCTTCAAGTTCACATACTAATTTGCATGAATCCATTTGTTAGTCTACAGAAGTAAGGGATCTTCCATGCCCTTGGACCTCAGTGTATTTGGGGCTGTCTATCTTGGACATCTGTGCTAATGAGGTACTTTTAGGTCAGAACAAAGAAGTTCTTGCTTTGACTTATTATATATGTTTGAATATTTTAGCTGTGCATTTGAATGTATATATCACAGATATATGTGGAAATTTCTATGGGGTGTGAAAATTCAGATTGTGAGGGTGGGAATATGGCACTTCACACTCGCAAAAGTTCTTTAAAAATAGGATATTTACCTACTTATTAAAAGAGATAATTTTGGTACTGCTGGTTAGCAGGTAGACTGAGAAAGAGAATCCTTTCTCCTCTGAATTCTGTGGTATATGTGTTGTCGTGAGATCTATTATCTATATGTATTATGTGGTTTTTACAGCAATCACTGTACATTTAATCCTTTTTATTTTAATAATGTTATGGGATTTGAGGTTGGGAGAGAGGTGGGAAGCAGAGAGAGTAATGGCAACAGTTCGTTTAACCTCTCCACGGCATGCCAGGGGCAGAAAATCCAAGGCTCCATTCAGAAATTCTGAGGCGTGAGAATTAATCCGATGGTGGATAGGCAGTGTATATAAGGGCTGGAGGGGAAGCTGTGGAGAAGTGGGGCTGGACTTAGGAAAGGGCTACAAAAGAAATTTCTTCCTCTTCATTTTAAAAGTTCAAAATTATGCCTATATAGTGTTGATAAGAAATATATTATGATGAAATTTGCCTGTACATGTTTTTGTTTGAAATTTTCTCCAAAATTTCACAATAAACAGAGAGATCAAAACCCAGATGATTTTCTAAACTAGAACAATGATGTGTTTAGACTATAATGGCAGGAAAAACTATTGTTAGAACTTCATGATAAAGCTCTTTAAAAGGGCTTTATCTTACCTTCAAAAGCCCTAAAGGGGAATATTTTCTCATTTGCTTTCACATTACTGAAAGTACTTGCTTTTATATGAAAACTAGTCCTCTTATTTCTAATGCACTGATTGACCTAATATTACTGAAGCTTTAAAATCATTCTCAATGTCAAGTCTTGTTTTCCTAATTATTGTTATTTCATTGCTGCTGAGCATCAATCGCTAGATATTATCATCTTAGCTCTTCCTAAAGTTAATAAAGAATGTAAAGGTTTTCTATCCTTTTGGTGACTCCAACACATAATTAACTTAGCCATTAACTCTTGTCAAAGTCATTATCACCTGGGGATTTCCTTTAAATTCTATGTACAAAAGTAGCCAATTAGAATATCTATTAAATGGTAGGCTGCTTAAGGGAAAGTTTCATAATTTTTCACATAGAAGGTGCTCAATAAATGCTTACTGAATGAAAGAATGGATAGATCAACTATTTGTACAGGTTTAACTGAAATTTAGCTTTTGAAAAAGTGTATTCCATGCCTATATTTTCTCCTATGATTTCATTCTGAATTACATTGAACTATCATTTGAGAAGATATATTTTCTAGATTTTTTTTGTGGCTATATAACAACATAAATCCTACAAACTCTATACATCCACTGGATAAAGATGAAGAAGATAATTTTGAAGAATATAAATTTCATTAGGTTTAGGACACTAATAGGAAAAATCTAATGGGAGAAAAATCTGTAAATTCTAGCTATAATTATATATTTAGCTCTTCTAGAAACAATGTGATAACGTCCAACATTTCCAAAGAAATGTAGGGTATAAGGAAAGCCAAAAGCGGTTGAAACTGAATCAAACTACTAAGGAGAACTGCAAAAATAAATTGTCTGATTCTAAAGGGAGAACTTTCAGAAAAATAAAGGTAGAAATGTCAAATTAATAGAACTATAAACTAAAAAGGGTGAATTTTACTGTATGTAAATTATGCTTTGATAAACCAGACTAAGAAAAAGGCATTTTTATAGGTATCTAATATGTCATTATTAAAAATTTTCCCCCATTACTAGGGCTTCAGTGAAGCCTTGAGACTCATTAATCTACCTGAAGGGGTGATGCTAAAATTTAAAATATTTAGACTACGGTTAAGAGCACTGACTTCGAGGTCAGACAAATATGGAAAGCTGAGTTATGTTACGTTACCTTGGGCTATTTAAAAAACTCACATAAACACCAGCTTATTCATTGGTAAAATGTAGAAAATAATAAATATATGAAAGGGTTATTGTAAGAATTTAGCATGTTAATGTACATACACAACATATAGCCCCAACATTTTCAATTATGTATTACTTTCTCCTGGGGCAATCAACAAAGGCTTCACAGAGAAGGGTGAGGAGAAAAGACATTACTGGCAAGGAGGATAGAATGAACAAAGGGACTGAGACAGACAGGAAAAGGACATGCTGTAGTTTGAATGCAGTATTGGATCTCTGAAAGGGAGAAATGGAAGATACAGCTAGAAACATGGGATATCACCAGATGGTGGATGGTGTTAAATGTTTTTTTAAGGAGTTTGGATTTTATTCAATGGGTAATAAAAAGCGATTCAACATTTTGGAGTAGTAGAATGACATGATTTAAATTGTACTTTGGGAAGATTAATTTGGCAGCAATCTATAAGGACAGATTAGAGGTGAGAATGGCTAGATATGGGAAGTCTATGTAGGAGATTAACACCATACATGAGTGACAATGAGGTCTTGAGTTAGAATAGTGGTGGTGGTGACAGTAATAATGCAAAAGGTATGGATTTGGAGGATATTTTGTAGGTAGAATTGATAAGATTTGCCCTTGGAAATGGAGGACAGTAAGGGAAAAGACAGAGAAACAAAAACAAAGCTGTTTTCGAGGTTTACAAGCTGGGCATCTTGGAGTGTTCCTGAGTCATTAGAGAGACTTTATTGGAAGATTATGGGTTCTGTTTAGGATACTTTGTGTTTGAGACACAATCATGAGAGACATCCAGGTGGGCTTTTTGGCCAATTTATTGTAAAAACAGGTCTGGAACTAATGAAAGAGATTGGGATATAGTTTTGCATTTTTCTGATTTACAAAGATGACTGAAGCAGAGGACTGAGGACAGAACTTTGGGAGATTCTTGCATTTAGATGACAAAAGGAGGAAGCTAATGAGACAGAGAATATGATCTTTTCTAAGAAACCAAATTCAATAGCTCTATAAAGGCAGGAGCCTGATTAATAGAAGTTCAAGAGAGCAAGAAAGAGGGGAGATGACGGTGTAGAGACAGTGAACAGAGATAACCTATTCAAGAATAAACACTAATCTCTTGGCTTCTGCACTTCTGTGCCTACCCAGTTATCTTCCTACTTTTCTTACCATAGAGATTTCTAAACCACCAAACCATTGACTTTTTCTTGGTCATCATCGTAGATAATCTCTCAGCAATATCCTGTTATTGACTTCTTGAAAGTCCTTGACTAATACCTTCTATGTATATAAAGCATAAATCTATATTTCTAATCTTTATTTCTTTCCTGGGTTCTAGCCTATCTTTTCTAACCATCCACACAGTCATATTTTCATGTCTGTCTACTTGACACTCAAACTCAGCACATCCCAATAGTCCCCTCTTTCCAAAGCAACTTCTATTCTGGCTTCATCATTTCACCATTCTCTCAGTGTGATGGTTAATTTTATGTGTCAGCTTGACTGGACCGCAAGGTGCCAGACTTTTGGTCAAACCTTATTCTAGGTGTGTCTGGGTGTTTCTGGATGAGATTAATATTTGAATTGATAAACTGAGTGAAGCAGACATCCACCCTAATGTGGATGGGCCTCATCCAATTAATTGGAGACCTAAATAGAACAAAAAGTTGGAGTAAGAGGGAACTTGGCCTGCCTGAGCTGGCACATCAGTCTTCTTTTTTCATTGGACTGAAATTTATACCATTGGCTCACTTGGTTCTCAGGCCTTCAGACTCAGGCTGAAACTACACCATTGGTTCTCCTGGGTCTTCAGTTTGCCAACTGCAGATCATGGGACTTCTCAGCCTCCATAATTGTGTGAGCCAATTCCTTGTATAAATACAAATTCCTGGTTTCTGTTTTTCTGGAGAAACTACAGTTTGAAACCTTTCAAGGAACTTTGATTTTCCCTTCTCTTTCATGTTAATCATTAGTAAGTTCTGCAGCTTCTGTCACCATGCTTAACCTTCTTCTCCATTTCCTTTGACATCACTCTCAGGGTCAATTGAAGTCTTCTCCAAACTGAATTCCTGTTTCACTCCCACTTTAATCTGTTCTATTTGTGGCTACCAGATTAGTCTACTTAAAGAAAATTTTGATCATGTCAAAAATTCTAGAGGGCTTCTCACCGTCTACTTAATTAAATGCAAATTTATTAGCCTTTCAATAAATATTCTCCATAAAATACCTCCAGTTTGTCAGAGGGAATAAAAACTCTTTTATTTGGGCTCAAACAATTAAGTACACAAGGACAAGATAAGGGAAGATGGTAAGGAAAAAGGGGTAGAAGGAAGAAACTGATTTGCCAGCTACAAAACCAAGTCAACTCATTTTATTGGAGACATAATATATACATGAAAAACAACCCTCAATCTGATCAAAAGTGGCTGAACAAAAACAACAAACAAGAAAGGTCATCACCATTGAAGGGACAGCTATCTGAAGAAAAAGATTTCAGAAGATATTAGAAAAAGATGATCTCTAGGAGATGGATAATACAGTATTAAATTATCCTATCTGATCAGGATTCATAGTGAATTTTTCATTCGGTACTAGGTATTACACTATGAGATGAATATAGAGAAATTGGAGAACATTCTTCGGAAAGTGAGCATAATGTTGAGTAAAGGAAATGAATTTTATGTTATTCAAGTCCAAGTTATATTTCATGTTATATGAGATATTGTTCAAGGAACTGCTGTTTTCATGTTATATGAGATTTCATGGAAGGAATTGATGATGTTTTGCTTGGAAATAAGATTTAAGAGGACCTGAGGTGTCTTTAAATATATAAATAATAATCTAGAGAAAAGGTAATTCAACTTGTATAATATGGCCCAGATGCACATTAGGACCAACAGGTGAAAAAAAGATATATGTTCAATGTACAAAGAAGCTCCTCAGAGTCAGTGCTGTCAAAGGTGGATAGGTTGCTTCAGGAAAGAGTGAGTCTTCTGTCATGGTAGACTCTAAATTTATTCTGAGTAACTACTCAAAATGAATATTACAGGGTTAATTCAAGCATCAAGAAAAAAGTATTGAGTCACATGATCTCTAGGGGACCAAACCACGGTATCTAGGATTCTATCTTTCTAAAGCAGATTTAACCCAATCTCTTTGATTTTACCATAGGTTCCTGCTAAACATGGCTACCCACTATCCACTGTGTTTACATCTCCTCAACTCAATCTCTTTTCTCAGGTTTTGTCCTTTTTTGGAAATGCTTCCTGACAGACATACTCCACTAGCTAGAATTGTACCTAGATTATCCTTCCTTACTGAATGTCTCCCATCTTAAATATCTCCTTCCTTCCTTCCTTCAATAGTTGATTGGGGCAAGTTCCACTGGTTCTAGTTATGAAGGAAGGAAAGAAGGCCAAACTAAAATAGAAAGAAGACACCCTAGGTTATTTAAGAAATTAGTAGATGTTATGACAGACTCAATAGCTATCATTTTTGAGTAGTCATGGAAGGTGAAATCTCCAAGGACATAGCTCTGGGAGTTGGAAGGGATTTAAAGGGGCTTAGCCCTCTGTCTTAAGGCAAGGGGGTTACAGTCATTTCCCTCTTATGGCAGAGGAAAAACTATGCCCCCTGTAAAAGAGAAAAGTAAAGGACAACTTTGGTAATATGTGGATCTGTTTAACATTGGTTCCCAGTAAGAATGCATGATGGATAGAAATAGTGCTTTAACATTTACAAGGTGCTTTTATGCACAATGTGTCATCTAATTATCACAACAATGAAGGAGGCAGACATTCTAATCCTCATTTGCAGATAAGGAAACTTGAAGTCAGTGAGGCTGTCATCAAGATCTTTAAACATTCTAATCCAGTAATCTTCCCACCATATCAAAAATGATTCACCAGTAATTTACTAGGAGTTTTTGGAAAACAATGGCACCAAGCAAGAAATTTTCTTCCTTTTATGATAGTGACAAATTACAAAGAGAAAACAAGCTCAGAAATGCAGTATTATTAATAGTATTCCTACTAAGCCAACAAACTATCCTTTGAAGATCTCATCCAGAGTAACAAACAAACAAATCTCATCCCATTTCACAGATAGGAAAATGAAAAAGAATGAGTGAAGAAAAAAGAGGTGTGGTCAGAAAGGAAAAAGAAAAGAAAAATAGGGCCCAGCAGTGGCCTTGCTAATGGAGGCTTGGGTTTTAAGGAGAATGAGATTGTTGAGAGACTGAGTGCTGCCATGAAACAAAGAGAATTAAAATGATGCCAAGACCATTTGATTTTCCAATTAGGAAGAAAATGGTGATTGCCAGATTTAATTAAAAGTAAAAGAGGTGACTAAGGAGATGAAATCTACTGTTTTGAGAAATTTGGCCCAAAAGAAGAAGAAATTTGTTTATTGGTAGAGATGGCAACATGGAAAAATTTTTAAAAATCAATAAAATTGAGTCTTATGCATTTAAGGCAGAGAGCTAAGCATGAATAGAGAGAAACTGAAAAAGCAAAAGAAGATCAATACACGAGGGTTAAAGAAGTAGAATTTTTAGAAGATAGACAAAAGAACGCACAGATGGAGAGGGAGGAAAGGAAAGAGTAGAATAGGGGGTCTCACTGGAGCTCTTCCATCAATCCCAGAACAATGTTCAGCTTGCACCTGTGTTCGTTTTAGGAGGAGTAGTTTGAAAGGAGAAAAGGAAAGACGAAAATGCTGATGCCCAAGGGCTCTAGCTTATCAGGCAGAAGAAAGTAACAAAAAACCAATAATATTACAAGCTTGAAAAGAACGGAAAACTCTTGTCATATCCATTATGGAATGTCTATAAAATATTCAGAAAGAGTTAGATACAAGTATGTCCTAGCAGCAGCAAGAATTCAGTTGATATTAGTAAGCATGGCTTTGAAGATTCTATGATTTTCTTTAGAAGTATCTTTGGGCCCCAAAATATAAACAGAAATTAGATAGTGGCTATTATCCTGATTGGAAGTTTAGAGCATAGTTTCTTGATATAACCTTGGAATGAGTTTCCAAGAGAGATTAACAAATCTCCATTCCCTAAACTCTCCAAGAATAGAATAAACAATGAAAGTCCTTTGAGTACTGTAATTCCATGAATAATAATTTTGATCACCATATATCAGATTTCTCTCCTCTAAATAGATAAAGAAAGGACAAAGATTGTTCCTTCTAATCATGGTGAATTTTCCATTAGTCCAAATATTAATTTCTGCATACAACAGGTGTTTCATAAATGTTTGCTAAATAATTCTAAGTGCAAATAGGCTTTGGAGAGATTGAAGTACCTTTAATGAGGCTTATGATTTTTCTGCTTAAAGATGCTCCTTCATCGTTAGCATATTTGCCTCACTATTTTCCTTATATATCCTATTAAGTTAAATTCATGTTCTCTTTGGCTCTAAAACCAACTTGTATTTCAACTTCAGTAAGATTTGATACCTGCAATTCACTGCACCTTATTTTAAGTTAAGCTTGTCATACAAAATACATAAGATACCCTGTTAGACTCTAAGACTTTATATTAGAATTGGGAGAGATTTTGATATGTAGAAAAATATTCTTTTAAGTTTTAGACTATTAATCCTTTGCCAATTCATTTCCCCCTTAAAAAATGATCGCTTAATTTAAATTGTAAATTTGTTATCATCTAGGGTTTCATAATAATACTAAAAAATGTAGATTGTAACTTCTTTTCTCCTATTGAATTTAGTTATTGAAATCTTCTCTTTATAATTTGGAAATTTTTCACAGTTCTCAGAACTTCTGAATAGAGAATATTTTGCATTCCTCAACTTTTTTTCTTTATAAAAGAAATATAAGCCCTATAGTGGCACCTCAGTTTGGAGTTTGTCTTTCTACTAGCGTAGAAAAAAAGAGTCTTAATTTTTACTTTGAAACTGTAGATAGTAGGAAACATTTCCAAATTAATTTTCACATATATTCCCTTCAACCTTGGTTTTATGAAAGCATAATGGAAAATATTGGAATATAGCAGGTTAGCTGCTCCATTTTGGAACTCTTAGATACGTTGAATAATTATTGAGACCTTTGGGTTATTATCTGTACCAAGTCTTTTGAGGTTCATCCACTTCTATTTTCCAACTAAAGGAGACGATCGTTGTGACTTCAGAAAGGACAGACCCCAAGGACTCAGCTGCATTCCCTTTTTATCCCCTAATCTGAGTCATCTTACTCACCTCCTAAGGCCACGCATCTCTTGCTGTTCTCTATTGCATGAAGTGGCCTTTATGCTTCAGAAAACTTAAAGGTCATTTTCCTTTCTTTGAAACCTGACTACATTTTGTTATTTACAGTGTCAGTTTCAGTAAAAGAAAACAGAGGGGTGAATTGTTATTTCACTGGTGATAACCAGAGCTTTGGGGAGTACCTCCAAGAGTTGTTTTCAAACCTGGGTCATAACGCCAATGTCCCAGACCAAGTTCCCTTCCCATTTAAATTCCATAAGCTGTAACGCAACAATATCATGGTATTCTTGGTGTGAAATGCAAGTTGTTCCATAAAAAATTGCTTCATCATAGAAAATATTTAGAAAAAAGAAATGAAGTGAGCTCATTGATCAAACAGAATGAAAATTAGGATAGGGCTAAAAGATCCTGACCTTCAAAGCTGAGTTCTTATAATGATATTGGGAAATTAACTCTCACTACAGCTTTATAGTAATATTCTTTCTCAGACAAGTCATAAGATATTTATTCAAAGTTGAGCCTTTTGTGATAAATAGAAAGCAACAGGTTTGACGTTATAAATTCCTCTTTGTTTGCCTTGGTCTTCTATTCTTTTCTACTGTTGATAGTAAGATCTTATAAAAAATTGTATCTTTTCTAAAGCTGCAAAATATATTTTTCCAAGCCTGTTAACCCTGTAACCTTGTAGAATTGCACTCTGGTCCATTATTTTATAATCCTTACATACCTGAACGCTGCCTTTCATCCATTTTCTAACATCAGCTGGTTACTAATCACATGAAATGAATACTGATTGGATGGTATCTGCTTTCCCAGAATTCTGATTGGCTAGTAGCTCAGAAGCATGAAGGTCATTTGCTGAATTGTTTTGTACTTTGGTCAATATTGTCCCATGTTCTCTTGCAGACCTGATTTCTGAGAGCATTATTTAACAACAACAAAACAAACTCCAAATCTGCACATCAGAATGCTAACCAAGAGCCCTTGTTTCCTCCCAACCTCCAAAGCAGAACTCCAGCTATGGAAATTATACTATTCTTCATGGCACTTTCCTTTGACTAGTCAGTCACACAAGAAAACCTTCACAGATATCTAAAGAAGCACAATCTACGAGAGACTAGGTGTCTAATGGTAGGTGTCACTGACGAGGGAAAAGTGTGAATTGGAGGTCTGCAGTATACCCATCTCAACCACTTGTATGCTCTTGGTAAATTTTTTTTCTCTTTAGAAAAAAAAAGGAATTTCAAAACATCAACACCTGCACATTTTATTAGTCTTGGAAGGAGGGGGGAGCTATAGAATAAAACTTAATTGTCACTATCAATCCATTCTGCAGATTGAGAAGTGATGGAGTTGAGACATTCTAAGGCTTTCATCAACTGTTTTTGATGAGCAATTGCATAAATAACCTTTATGCAATTGGTGGATGTGCAAGGATGAACTGTGCGTAAAGAAGAAAACATTGATAGAAAGGCAAGGATGGGAGGCAACTGCAGGAAATGCAGACGTTATGACTCCTGCTCAAGGAGATACACTTGCCAAGTTCTCTAAATTCCTACTTTAGGAATGGAGATTCCAAATCATCTGGACATCTATTGTTAGCTCACACTCATTTTCCACTTTGTCTCATAAGAGATTCCTTATTTAAATATTTATTTATTTTAAACAAAAGGAGGGAAAGCCCTCCATATTACCCATGATTCTTCTGGTAGAGAAGTTAACGGAACAGCTTAGAAGTAAGACCCAAGAGGTTCTCAGTGTCTCAGATTACCATTTTCTATACTCGTTGACCAGTTTCTCAGTTTTTTAAGCCTCTCGCTATGTTCCTTTTCCCCCTTTATTGCACATTCTCTGTCTTTGCTCTTCTTTCCTCCTCTGAGCCTCCATCCCCCATTCCTTCAGCTTCTCCAATTACCAGCAGTGTGGATTGCATTTCTCTTCTTACTCTTTTTATCTCCCTTGCTGTCTTAACCAGGGCTTTCAGGTACTTGAGATTTTTTATTTTTAACTGCTGCCTCCTTTTCTGTTTATCTGCCTGTCACTGTCTTTGCTTGCTTCAGCCTCCTCTTGTGGGTGAATTGTTATCGCTTTTCTCTGTTTTAACCAATCATTACCCATGGAGGCATTTTTTTTTTCAAATACAGTCTAAGGCAATGTATGAATAGTTTGCCAGAGAGGTCATTTGAGATTCTATTTAAAAATGAAGCTATGGAAAACCAAACTTTTCAATATCCTTTTCTTGCTGCCCCCGCCAAAACCAAAATACAACAAAAAACCTAAACTAAAAATCTGGCTTAGTGAGATACAAAAAGGAAAACAGAGATGGATCATCTCAGTCATTATAGTAGGATCCCAACATCCAAGGTGACATTTAGCAGTATAAATAAATTAATTAATGGCTAAATTACAAAATACATTCTGCTTCTAGGTTTTGTGCTCCTCAGTGTTAAGATTTCTGATAATCGTGTATTGAGTCAACACACACTTACAGAGAGAATGCCTACAAGGATGGTTTTCCTGAATAAGTAGCTAACATTTAGTCAGAGAAAGAGCCATGCAAAGGGAAGAGCAGAGCACAGCAGAGGATGGTACCCCCTAGAGACTCTGAATTACTAGGTTAGTTAGGCATGGCTCCCCACATTTGGGGCCTGCAGAGAGAAGGAAGGCAGGTGAGAGACATGCCCCCAGATAGGCAAGGGAAGAACCACAGAGTGTTCTCTGTGTCAGCACAAAAGCAGTAATATTAACATGAAGCAATGGGAAACTAATGACAGTGTTTAAACAGAATTGGCACATGGCTAATTTATGCTGTAGAATAATCATTTTACGGCAGTGTAGAAAATAAACTGGAGGGACATCAGACAGGAGGTAGGGAAACCAGTTAGGAAGCTCTCATGGTATCCTACACAAAACATGATAAGAAGTTGCAAAAAAGTAGAGAAATAAAACCAATCAAAGATATTAAAGTCACAAGCTTAGTGACAAATTGGGTACGGAGAACAAGTAAATAGCAAGAGTCTGGGATGACACTCAAGCTTGTGGCTTAGAGGAATGGTGGTGCCACTCACAAAGAAAGAAAATTCAAGAGTAAAAATGGATATTAATGGGAAACATGATGAATTTTGCACATATTGAATTCAAGTCTATTTGGGGAATTATAAATGGAGATTTTTATCAAAGAGTTAGCTATATGGGTCTAAAACTCAGGGTAGGGGTCTAGTTAGGAGTTAAATTTTTAGAAGGAGTGGAGTATAAATGGAGATGTAAATAAATTGGATCATCCAGAGAGAACAGGCACAATCAGAAGATCAGCCATTTTCATCCATTTTACAATTGTTAAACATTTATTGAGAGTCTACTATAGGTACAAAGAGATTAGCAAGCTTAGCTTTATGGTAAGGACAGAAAGAAGAAGGAATGATCCTTGTCAACTCACTCATATATTCATTTATGTATTCAATAAATATTTATTGTATGATTATTACTGGGAATCTAGTAAGTCAGGAAGTAAGATTGATAAAGCCTCTATGATAATGGAAAGTAATTTCTAGGGAAGCTCCTTAGAGGAGTAAATACTGTAGTTCAGAAGACAAGGAGATAGAACATTGTAAAAAAATGCTATGGTACAAGTATGCATACATTGCGTTAGTAGTCTAATGAAGGAGTAACTTGAGGGATCTACACAGGTTTTGAGGGAAGGCAGGTAACCTTAGGTAAGGTGATTGGCAGGTACGAAGCACAGAAGCATAAAAGTGCTTGATATGTTCCATAGATAGTGAGCAGTATTGTGATTACAGGTGGAGTATGTACGGGAGTAGTCGGAGAGGCAGGTAAAAATATAGACGAAGGTTGGAATGTAAAAGGCCTTGAAAGCAACAGTAAGAAAATGCACTTTGTCGTGAAGGCACTGGAGCCAAAGAACTTTCACTAATAGACTGATATGCTCAAACAGGTATTTTACAGAGGAAATTCTGATCACATTAGGGAGGATGGGTTGATTATAAGAGAGCATGGAAACAGAAGAAACATTTAGTATAATTTAGGGATCTTTTGTGATAGCTATTATTTAAATATCCTGGCTAATAAAAAATAAATCAGCACCAGTAGTAGAGTGTTGGTGTAGCAAAAATACAAAATATGATATTGGCTTAGTGGTTAATTGGTGAGTTAACTCAAAGTTTCATGGCCAGTTGAGGACTAGACAAATGATCTACGATATGAAGCAGCAAAATATTTGGTAAAACCGTCACCTGTGTTAACTTGTGAGGTAGGCTACATGCTTATGAAGTAAGCAGATTGAAAAGAAATTTAAAACCTTTGTGTTTGACACTATTGGCTGCCTATGGTAACCAGCCTCTAAGATGGTCCCCAATAATCCTCATCTCTTGGTATTCATACCTTCCACCCATGTTGCACTAGGGTTAGTATGTGTGACCAGCAACATATGGCAGAAGTGAGGGCACGTCACTTCCGATATTAGGTTATAAAAGACTATGGTTTCAGTTCTGGGTGCCTTCTTGCTCACGCTCTCACTGTTTTTGGATCATGCATGCACTAGGAAGCTATGTTATGAATAGACCAATGGAAAGGGCCAAGTAGTGAAAACTTGAAGCTTCTTTCTAAACAGCCACGTGAATGAACTTGGAAGCCAACTCTCCAGCCCCAGTCAATTTTTCTGAGACTGTAGCCTCAGCTGACAGTTTGACTGCAATCTCATGAGGGACCCTGAGAAAGGAGTATCCAGTTAAGCTACTCCTAGAATCTCAATCCACAGAAACTGAGATCACAAATGTTTGTTATTTTAAGCTGATAAAACAATAAATCGATTTCGGGTCAATTTGTAATTCAACAATAGGTAACTAATACAGCTGCCTTCAGAAGAGATGAGTGAAGGAGAGAAGCAGCAAGTTTGCAAGCAGAAACAAAAGAAAACAGAGAGTCAAGAAATTTGGAGCTTTGCAGGCTTAGAAAATCCAGCTGCTTCTTGATCCCAAATAACAGGAGATGACATTTTAAAAGACTTTGAATGAAAAAAGGGCCAATAAAACATCTTAGTTGATTAAAGAGACTCAGGGTAAAAATCATATTAAGAGTGGGGCCTCAAGACAGCTACCATTAAGTTGGTGGGGGCAAGATGTACATCTTAGAAAGCAAAAGGAACAAAACATATTTGAGCACCTTGTCCCCAAAAGAACATCAAGCATAGTTATTAGCACATGTTGATGACCAGAGGCAAACAGATCAGAAGCCTACTGAGACGTTGACGGAACTATATCACCAAAGAAATCACGAGCTCAGACTGAAAAAGCCAGAATTTCTGGAAAGAAAATAATAATTCTTGGATTTGTATTTAATTGAGAAATTAGCTGAAGAATTTCACTGTTAGATGTTTTTTAAAATCCTTGGGCCACCATGAGCAGAAGTTGAGCTGTAAAGTTGTGTAGTCTCCAAGAAGAGTATATTTTCAAATTCTTACTTCAGATGTCATGAAGAAAATGGTGGTTGAGTGATAGCCTCCCCTCCCCCCACAGAGGGCAGATCTAGGAACCACTGAGAAAAAAGTGGGTAAGAACATAAAATCAGAGGCTTACCAACCACCAGTTGGTGGGGGGCTTTTATAATATAACAGCCAGTGAAATTTTGGAATTGCTTTGATTCAGTGACCAATACGCATCTCCCATTCATCCCTTTCCCCAGTGAAAGAGTTTGCTGAAATTATACCATCTCTGCTCCATCATCATATATTAGATATATACGTGATGGGAGAAGGGAGGAGACAGACAATTTATCTTTTTTATTTCTTCATTTATTGGACTAGGAAGAACAACATCTGGATCTCATGGGTAAGGCTGTGCTTTTTGGGTACGGCTGTGGAATTTGAAGTGCCTACAGCGACCGAGTTGCCTCCTTTAGGGAGGGGTGATGGTATTCTGCATGAAAAAAGAAGTATATGACTGTCTGGAGGCCAGAAGGGCTGACTGTGGTGGAGAAAATGCTTTGTGTTTACCATATCTCGTTTCATTTTCTTCTTCCTGGGCACAAATGAGACCCCCTTCTGAGCCTTCCCTGCCATTAAGTAGGGCCATAAGAGTGAGTTCTGGCCAAGAGTTGTGAGCAGAAGTGAAGTGTGCTTCTTCTGGGCTGAGGTAGTTATGAGCTGTTGGCCCTCCCTGTCTTCTCGCTCTTCCCTCATCACCTTGAGATTGGAGGCCATGTTTTCAGGATTGCAGCGCTATAAAGTGGGGAAGAATGATACAGACAAGACTGTAATGTGAGGGAGGGAAACAGTTTTATTGTGTTAAGCCACTGAGCTTTCAGGGACTAGAGTGGCAGCTATGGTTAATTATCCTGACTCATTTAGATTCTCTTCCCTTCTCTTCTCTACCTACCCCACATAAGAATAGTCAAAACATCTACTAAATAAATAATCTTATTAGGATCAACATTTTCAAAGTTTAGGAAACATTCACCAGATAGCATATAGTATTACAATGTTTCATTTATAGAAAAGTTTCTTGGAGGATTTGTGAATTCATGTTTATGCTAGTATATGATTATATTGCAGGACGTAGTTTATCTATATACTGAGTTCTGCATCATACCTACTATTGATACTCCTGATATGGGACCTTTAATACAAGTATATTTTGCAATCAGGAGAAAATGCTTGAATACAGAGCTTCTTTCTATTTAAACAATTGAATGGCATGGCTCCCTTATCATTGTGTACATAAAAATCTTCAAACTCTTCAAGTTTTTCCAGCAAGCCAGAACTTCTACTTTCTTTCTAAGCTTTTCCGTACATAAGGGCCCTAAGAAATTGTATGTCTGTGATTTTTCTAAAGCCAAATATGTACTTCCTCTCTAATCACTCTCTACCTGGATGACTTTCTATTCTGATCATGCCTAAATTGTCCCTTCTGTACAAATATTGAAACGATTGATCTCATTCAAAAACTTTCTAACTGCAAGGAAACCAGATACACTGTGTGAACCACTGCAATTAATAACTCCTTTATTCCTTAACTTTAGTGATAACAAAATCACATGAAAATTTTCACTTCAAGTGCCCCCATATATTATATGGCTAACTTATTTTCATTCTGATCTTCTGTATTTCACTTAAAATGACATAGTTAATTCTCTTTATAGAGCATTTAATTTGATTCCATGTGCACATGGAAACAACAAGCATACCTAAAAGCAAGAACACAAATAGTGAGTGCTTTCCCAAGCTTGCTTCTGGGACAAGTCAAACATTGGCTATCAAAGCAGAGAATACAATGGCCCCAGGTTAAGGCATTCTTAATCTTGATTAATTGTGGGTGGATTTAGCATGAACCTTTTAGAAAAGACATAATCTTGAAAATTAGAGAACTACCGATTTAAACATATTGACTTCTTTATATACTTTTCTGGTTTCCTCCATTTTTATTAGTAAAATAATACTTTCAATTATCAACATGGCTGATATTTTGTAAGCTCTGAGTTGATAAGGTTCTTACAGCTGAGTTACAAAAAAAACTCATCCAAATACCCTTGCTTATTCTCATCAACATCATCTATCTTGTTCTCCTTCCTATGTTGTTATGACAGTCTAAAAAGATGTTTTGACTCCCTTTCTCTTGCTGTTTTCCCTTCTCTCCAATAAAACTATAGCATTTCTCTAAATAAGAGGAGCACAGTGATAGCAAACACTGACAATTCATTTCTTAAAGGGCATTCAATTTTCAAACTAAATGAGTTGTTCTGAGGAGGAGAGTATAGTTCAAGTTACGTGGTAAATAGAACTGAAGAAAGTGAAAGAAATTCATAGAGAGAGAAGGAAAGAAAAAGAGGGGAAAGTGAATAGCTTATGTTCTGTATACAATATAAATGAACAGAGAAAATAAATGCTGGCTACATTACTGGTGATTTCAAGGAAACATCAACCACCACAATTATAGTTTGCATCATACCTCATACAACATATCTAGAAGGGACTTCTTTCCAAGAAGATATGGGCAATTTGACAAATATCACTATTCAATAAATAGTATTTTTAGTTTGTACTAATGACAAAGCTTGATACTGCAGATGAAGGTTAATACTGGATACTACATTAGTTTTATATCTGGCTACTAACATCCAAAAGGACACAAATTGTCTTGTTTGAGTTATTTTTTCATGTTCTCTTTGTCCATCTGTCAATAATGGGAAAGTATTCTATCAAGAAACTGGATTCATATGATCTGTCTCCTCTACTGTGCTAAAGAAAAATAATGTTTGACTGTGTGCTGGAATTTCCGGGTGCAGCCTGGTATATCCTTATCGTCAGTGATCCAGGAATGTTTTATAAGGGTTGGTAGCATGTGTATTTCCAGGAGATAACCATTATCTCTTGGGCAATGTATTTAGCCACCACAGTGATTTTCTGCAATTCTTAGATGTAGAATAGACTGGATAGGACCAGCTTATTTTGTAGTCCTGGCTTTTAGCCATTACTATTAGCAATGCCAAGTGGATCAAATCTAGGATGACGACTTAGAGCAAGTTAGCATGACTCAGAATAAATCCAAGATCCTGTTAGAGGCATCTAATACTTAGCAAAACAATCAAAAAGAGCACCCCACATATAATGCAGGGCTAAAATGTAGGTGGAAAGAAGATGTTGCAAAGGATGGACATTTAGGATAAGCGTTAAGATTGGGAGGGGTTTCTGAACTGAATGTGTTGAGATGATGCTTGAAAGAGTTTCACGTGAAGATCAAGAGAATCCAGTTCCGCAGCAGTTTCCACACAGCTGACAGTGGTTTTAAAAACATTCCTTCATTGATTCCTCCTTGAAATGTAATCCAGTCAGTGAGATAGAAATCTCCTTGCACTTGAGTCTTATTTGTCATAATTATGCATCTTTAGGGTTTCGTAATGACCAATTTAATCACTTTGCAGTTTAGAGGACTATAACAGCCAATCATGATAATAGGTTTGGTATTTGGTAGGAACCATTTAACACCCAAGAGCCCTTATTCTGAGCCTCTTGATGCTACTTCAACTTGACAGACAGCTTCTGATTAGCACACGTTGCAAAACCTTAGGTAAAATGCTAATTTTAAAACTCTGTGACCTAGTGTAGGCAGGTTGGCTTGCAAACAAGGTCACTGTGTGAAAGTTTTCTCCAAAATGCTTATTCTCTTCCTAGTGGTCCATTGTAACAGTCTGAACATACCAATCAGCTTCTACTTCCTCAGGAACTCATCAAATGTAGCTTAGCTCTAATTGGCTGCTGATAATGCACCCGAACTTCCAAAACCAGCTCTCCCACTGTCACTGAGTGATACTGGAAAAGTCAGGAGCTTATGTTCACCTAAAACTTACCATTTTCAAACCATCAATGGCACTCTCTAATAACTTGTCACACTAACACAATGAGAAACAACGCAAGGTCTTAGGGCACTTGTTCTCCATCTTTAGTGGACATTGGATTACCAGGAGAGACTGCTTCAAATGTGGATTCCTGGGGCTTAACCTCAGAGGCTCTTATTTAATATGTCTTGGGTGGCCCCAGGAAACTCCATTTAACAAGCACCCCAGTGATTTTGATATAAGTAGTCTTGGATCACATTTTGAGAAATATTGTACAAGGCCAATTACTGGTAGAATGGTTACTATAAGTGAAGACATTTCAGCATTTTGTCTAAATGCATTGATAAACTGGTTTTCCTTTTTTTTTTTTTTTTTTGCCTGTGCCTCCATTTCCTCTATATAATCACTTTTCTGAAGTATCTTGTAAATGAATGTTTGAGAGTATTTATTTCTTTGGGAAAAAAGAAGGTAAAAAATACAGAGCTTTTATGTTTTTTGTTTTCATAGCATGATTTTAAAAATGAAGATTAGACTTTGGAAAGCTTTGTCAAGGTCTAAAGTCACAGTATAGTGGTTTGAGCACAAGATCTGGCTTCAAGTACCATCTATGGCACTTACTAGATTTTGGTCATTTAACCCTCTAACTCTCAGTATCCTCATCTATAAAATAGGTATAATAATATATATCTTATAGAGTTCCATAAAAATTAAATACAATTATATATGTATATACGTATGTACATATGCACACACATATCTTAACAAAGTACTTGATGCAGAGTAATTTATGTCTTCATTATAATCATCAAGGGACTAGAGAGAAATGTTAACATCTTCAAATATGTTATCTGGGAAAAGGAAACTGTGGCTTCTAGCCACACTCTCTAACCTAGTCTTCCTTATAGGTGGAGTAAAAGTAGCAATGAACCAGAGAAGGAAAAAGTGTCTTTTAAAGACAGGCTGCAACTGTGGAGGCAATGTCACAGGCCTGCACTGCAGGTGGCTGAATGTGCTGAGGTTGGCCCATGCCCAGCAATACCATTGCAAGCTCAGATGACAGGAGTAAGGCAATGCTGTGCTCTAGGGTAAAGCAGATCATCTGGAACTGTCTCCTTTTCTCCACCCATGTTTGTTCTTGCATATGCTACTAGATTTTTTTTTCTTCACAAATAGCCCAGTGTCTTGTTCTCAAAGGGGACAGGTAGATAGCATGGCTGCAGGAACTAAGTTATTTTCTTTGCCGTCAGTATAGTTCGAGAAGAAAATGTGCAGCACACACAATTTTATCGTGACATACTTTACAAAGTGTTAGCTGAAGAGTAATATTTCAAGTTGTTTTTCCCAGATTAGATGTCCTCAGCCCCCAGCTCCAACTTTGTACCAGCACCAGCCTAGCGTGACATAGATGGGGACCCAATCAAGACGGCTGCCTAAGCCCTCATTTGCAGTGACAGCTGTAGTTAACGAGGGCCAGAGGGTGATGCAGTGATGATTCACGGAACTGCAACTCTCTCCAGGGTCAATTTTTTTTTTTTTTTTTTTTTTGCTGCTGTGGCTACTGGTCTTCTTGCTTTATAGTTTTGAAGATACATGTTTGGGCTCCTACAAGCGAGTAGGATGCTCAAAGCCACTCATCCTTCCTCTATTATCAGGATTAAAGTCAGCATGCAAACCAGATGATTCGACTGAGTAGTTTGGTCATTGGAAACCGCAGAGACAAGTCTTCTCATATAATGCAAATAAATGTAAAAATGATTTATTTTGCAAAATGTTTTCTTTATATAAAACTTTTCAAAAGTGCATTGATTTTTTGTATTGATGGCCTTTCTTCCTTTGTGAAGGTCTATGACATGATGGTGACATAGTTCATCAAGACGACTAAAGAGTAATAATGGAACAGATTGAGGTAAAAGTAAATTTACTCAAAAAATCAAAGCTGTTTTGAGAGTGGATAATTAAGAAGTTGCCTTGATGTGACTACTCATAAATTTATCTGCTGCCCAAATTAATGCTTTGTGTTGGGATAATACTGACCTCCCTCAAGGCTCTGCCTCTTCAGTCACAGGACTCTCAGAACTCAGTGGAGCCCTCTTGTCTGCTTTTCCTTCCCTCTCTTCCTGGCTGATACTGGTTGTTTGGATGGTGGGAATTTCTCCAGCACTTGTTTCCAGCTTTCTAAAGCTTGATATAACATACAGATGTCTGGCCTCAAACTATGTAGCCTCAATGTTTTACTCTGTAAGCAGGGAATAATTTGTATTTCCCCTATATACCATATAGAGTTATTCTTATTATTTATGTCACATCTTTGTAAATCACAGAGATTCTTGAGACAAGATAAATAAATGCTTAGAAAAAGAAAAACAACAACCCCCCTAAATTTTCCCAGCAGCAGTTTGGATATATGACATAAATTTGAGCTCACCCCCACTGTAAAGATAACACATCCTTTCGACAGCCTGGAAAATGTTAGGAAAAATTCATCTTTTGTTTTTCATTCCAACTGCTGTGTAACTTATGGCCATGTTTTCCTCTGATTTATAGTGCATCTAGGAGATGTGAGAAATTTAGTATTCCATAAAGAATCAATTCCTCAAAATTTCTGACTGTACTACACAGGTGTAATCATTAACATTTAATGATTACCTAAACTAAATTCACCTATTCCTCTTTTGAAATCTGTTAATAACTTGTCTCTTGAAAGTTTTCTAAGTCATGACACTTCATGCTACTTTCAGTTTTTATTTTCATGATTGTTTCCCTTTGTGTTCTTAAAGGAACAGGCTTTATTTTTAATTATACAGATGAACGTCCATTTTTTACCTTTGCCCTGAAAACTGTGACACTTCTCTAATGGGGGTATTTTTAAAATTTCTAATGTAAAAAATGAGGTATCTATGGGGCTGGCCTGTGGCATAGTGGTTAAGTTCTGCGCGCTCCACTTTTGCAGCTTGGGTACGCGGGTTCAGATCACACGTGAGGACGTACACCACTCGTCAGCCATGCTGAGGCGGTAACCCACATACGTATAGAGGAAGATTGGCACAGATCAAGCAAAAAAAAGAGAAAGATTGGCAATAGACGTTAGCTCAGGGCAAATCTTCCTCACCAAAAAAAAAAAAAAAAAAAGTATCTTTCTCCCATCCCTTTCCCTTTTCTGACTCGTAGGCAATGTTTTATTCCCGACAAATGAATGAATCAAAATGAGAATGTTGATTTATCTCAGCAAAGGCATGTTATACATGAAAAGAAAGGTGCTGATACCTCCTGTGAATGCATCTCTTAGAAAAAATGCAGAGATTGTTTTGAGCTCTGTTTTGAGAGTCTAAAAATTAGGAGTTCAAGTCCTAGAGCTTCCATAGGGTGGAAGTTGGGACAAATGAACTTTTGTTGTTTTTTCCCCCATCCCTGTGATTTGAACTTGGCCTTTGGAAATGACCAGTGGCAACCCAGCATTGCAGTAGTGACAACAGCAATCAGGAGAGTGACTTCCTGAATGTCAAAGTAACATCAGCTCCCCAGATCTTCCACTCTTAATGGTGGCATATTCAGAAAAAAACAAACAGTCAGCTTCAGGGCAAGAGGGAGGAACCAGGATGGAATTTCCTAAGTTTAACACTGGGGAATTGTGAGGAGTGACTGTAAAGAAGGAAAAGGATAGTCTCACTATAGGCAAGAAGGAAGCTCTAGTCATTATGCTAAAAACCACCACCACTACTAAAAATGCAACTTTATTTGGTAACCCAACTTGGGAAGTGGGTCATATCAGTTACAAAATCATTTAATCATAAAAATGTCAGGATCCTGTGACTCTTTCATTAGGCTTACTTTGTCTTAATATTTTTTTAGTCCTTGTCTGTAACTGATGTGTTGTGCTGTTGACTAATCACTAGAGTGTCCACATTTAACTACTGAAAGGAAGCTTCATCTCTGCACAGAGTAAGTGATCCCTACATACTGTTAGTGGAATGTCTTGGGATTTCTATGGATAAGAGAAACCACATCAACATAGAGTCATTATGATTGAATCTTCCCTTTGAGAGGCTTATTTTATACTAGAATTTAAAATGAAATTTGGCCAGAGGCGACCTCATTCTTCCTTTAGCTTCAATCTGTGTCCCAAAGAGAACTATAGTCAACTTTAGCTATTAAATCTTTGCATTCTACAGTGATTGGGATTTGGTTAATAACAGGCCATTTGCATGGAGATGCTGGGGTGATCACCAATTAGAGAAAGCCTTCCCCCCATCCCTCCCTGAAACAGATGTACCAAGTGTGATATACGTGCAAGTGAGAATGTAGAGGCCTGGGCATGGCATAATGTCCGTATTTCCAGAGACAGGTGGAAATAAAGGTTTATGTAAGGCGTTCCTAGAAACTCCACTTGTATATCTACCATCAGTGGTCTTGCGAGTTTAAGCTTGTCAACTTTCCCCACATAGAATTCAACTAAAGGACGTTTCCATAAATTCACTTAAAAAATAAGGGAAAAAGCCTGTCCTACCCCCAGGGCTATGCATTTTCTGTGTGATGTCACCATTATTCCTGTCAATATCCAGGCAATTAAGGATACACATGATCAATAGCTTGCCTCTTCCAGAGCTTTGTTATATCTTCACCCAAAAGTGCCTGTTCACGGTCAGGTGGAGGTTGGTGCTGCTCCCAGACAAGGGGCCCTTGTTCCTTTTATTTAATTTAGTGCTCTTCCTCCCCACAGTATTCAGGACCTAGCTGACTGCTTAGCAGAGGACACAGGCGACTCAGGGAATATTTGTTGATAATGATGGTGATAATTGTTTCATACCACAGACCATTAATGCCTTCTCTGCTTAAGAAACATCAAACTCTTTAATTATTGTGTTTTTCTTTTTGTTGTTAGTGAATTAAAGGAACTACATACATTCCAGAGGGCATTCAGGAGGTAGATAGACTTAGGAACAAATTCAGATTTTTTTTTCAATCACCTATTTAATGACCAATGTTGTAGTAGGTTTATGGAGGTGAAGAGAAAGTAATAAAATAGAAAGGTACATGTTTTAGTTCACTTGACTTTACATGTTACTCATAGGACAGAAGAGTCATTCAATGCAAAATTGAGACAAGCAATAAACATTACAGTTAATCACCAATGACTAACCCCCAAGATCAAATTTTCCCATGAAATTAATGGGCATTTATTAGCATATGGTGGGGAAACCTGTATATTTTAAAATTTTCCAGGAAGCATTGGTGATTTGTCTCTGGCGACATATGAATAATCATCAGAGAAAGCTTAGCTCGAGACACAATATCTTAACAGAACTATAGATTGAATAAATACCTGGGTTCCATGGATTATGATTACTAAAAAACTGGTTAAAGGAATACTGTAGAATATATCAGAATTTAAGCAACACATTTGTCAAAACTTATTTTTGTAAGCAGGATGGAATATGTGGACTGGATGATGGTAAAGTGGATTCAAAACTGATTGAAACTTTTCCCAAAGAATTAAAGGACTGATGTCAATTTGAGGACCTTAGAAAAGAACGTGATAATCAAATTTATTGATTCTAATCAATTAAATAGATTAAAATAGCTAAACCACAGAATTACAGTAATATTAATGATCAAACATCTAATTTTACTACGTTAGGAATAATTAGATGGTAGAATAGTATCCAAAGGGTGGGTTCTACTTCTGAACCGATGTATGCAGATAACACCCCCACCATCTTTTATTTCAAGGGAAATCTTCAGGGAAATGATGTTTTGTTTAGACTTTTGTAACAAGAATTTCAATGGCTATAATTAACAAGACAGGTAACAACAAGTGTTGGAGAGGATGTGGAGAGAAGAGAACTCTCATACACTGCTGGTGGGAGTGGAAACTGGTGCAGCCACTATGGAAAACAATATGGAGATTCCTCAAAAAATCAAGGATAGAACTACCAGATGATCCAGCTATTCCACTGCTGGGTATTTATCCAAAGAACTTGAAAACACCAATGCGTAAAGATACATGCACCCCTGTGTTCATTGCAGCGTTATTCACAGTAGCCAAGACTTGGAAGAAACCTAAGTGCCCATCAAGGGACGAATGGATAAAGAAAATGTGGTATATATACACAACGGAATACTACTCAGCCATAAGAAACGATGAAATCCAGCCATTTGTGACAACATGGATGGACATTGAGGGTATTATGCAAAGTGAAATAAGTCAGAGGGAGAAGGTCAAATACCGTATGATTTCCTTCATTAAGTAGTAGATAACAACAACAATAAACAAACACATAGAGACAGAGATTAGATTGGTGGTTAGCAGAGGGGAAGGGGGGAGGGGGGAGGGCAAAAGGGATAATTCGGCACAGGTGTGTGGTGATAGGTTGTAATTAGTATTTGGGTGGTGAACATGATGTAATCTATGCAGAAATAGAAGTATAATGATGTACACCTGAAATTTATACAACGTTATAAACCAATGTTACTGCAATAAACAAAAAATTTTTAAAAAAAAGGAATTTCAAGATCATCGCCTTATTATAATACTTCAGCAATAAAACACGACTACTAAGATTGCATATACCAGGGATAAATGTAAAGTCTTTTCCTTACGTTTAAAAAACGATGTAAATTCAAGATGGGAAATAGATGGCTCATTAGCCTTGTGTGTGAAATCGCTCTGAAGTTTTTTGGTTGACTGTGATCTTACAGCCACTGATATGGCTGTGTGCAAAAAAATCCCACCAATTTCTTAAAGTCTTCATGAAACTCATTATCTTGAGATTAAATTCATATTGTTTTTGCTTATCCTTTATTCATTTCTCACTTTATTACAATTTTCTCAGGAAAGGTCATTTCCTCACCTCCCCTTAGGTTCCCTTCAACTTTCAAGAAAAATAAACCAGGAAGGATGGATTGGGTTCCCGGTCAGAGTCATGCTCTGGACCTTTCCCCCCATCTCCCATTTACAGAGATAAAACCGAAGACAGGATTCCTGGCCTTTTCCCAGCAGGACAAAAGAGGAGAAGTAGATCTTCTGGCAAAATCCATGCAGGCTGGGAAGTGAGTGTCTCCCTTTGAGTCACAGGAGTGAGTTATTTGATATTATCTAACCCAGTGGAACTCACACTGCAGTGTATATAGAAATCAGAAGGAAAGCTTGTCAAAATGTAGAGTCCTAGACCCTACACCTAAGAGATTGTGTTTTGGGAAGTCTGGAGTGGGGCTCAGATTTTCCTCTTTTTTTTTTTTTTTTTTTGTGAGGAAGATCAGCCCTGAGCTAACATCCGATGCCAATCCTCCTCTTTTTGCTAAGGAAGATTGGCTCTGGGCTAACATCCGTGCCCCTCTTCCTCTACTTTATATGGGACGCCGCCACAACATGGCTTGACAAGTGGTGCCTGTGCCTGGGATCTGAACCTGCGAACACCAGGCCACCAAAGCAGAGCACGTGCTCCGCTGCGCCACTGGGGTGGCCCTAGAATTTTACATTTTTAAAAATATATACCCAAGTAGATTCAGCTGTTTGTTCATTCATTTGTTAATTAATTCTACATATATTTTTGAGTGGTAAATATGCCCTGAGAACCCTTATAGGGTAGAGCAGTATCATTGAAGATATGGGAGTGAATAAGATGGACACAGTGCACACCATCATGGGACTTATATCCTACTGTTGGGCTACAGATAGAAAAATCTTATAAATAAGGAAATAATAAACTTTCAATTAGTGGCAGTGCTACAAAGAAATAAAATAGCACAATGGCAAAAAAAAGTAGCACAGAGTGATTGCTGTTTGACCTAAGGTGATCAGGGACAGCTTTCCTTAGAATGCTATATCTGAACTGAGGCTTTAATGATGAAAAGAAGTATGCGTGCGTGCATGTGTGTGTACGTGTATATATATGTATGTGTGTGTGTGTGTATATGTATGTATATGTGTGTGTGTATATATATATATCTGGAAGAGTCTGAGGCACAGGATGTATAACAAGTGCAAACGCCCTGAGGTAGGAGGAAGCTTGGTGATCTTGAGTAATAGAAAGCAGGTCAGTGTGGTTTACAGCAGGGTTTCTCAACAGTAGAACTATTGATATTTTGAGCCAAATAATTCTTTGTTGTGTGGGGCTTTCCTGTGCTTTGTACGACTTTAGTGGCATCCCTGGCCTCTACCCGCTAGAGGCTGGTTATACTCACCCAGTTGTGACAAGCAAAAATGTTTCCAGCCATTGCCAAATGTCTCCTGGGGGGCAAAATCATGCCTAGCTGAGAACCACTAGGGTAGAGGTAGTGGGAGAGGGAGAATGGTAGGAGATGAGGGTGAGAAAGTAGAAAGTGGCTAAATCATGTAGGGCTATAATGATCCCCGGATCTTATTCCAAGAGATTCCGGAAGTTATTGGAGGGTTTTAATTGGGGTTGGGGGAGTGGTATGATCTGATTGTTTTCCACAGGGCACTGTGGTGGCTGGGCAGGGAATGAAGGGGGTGGAAAGTGGAAGCTGGGACTACTGAAGTGTCCAGCAGAGATGATGGGATTGAAATAGTGTTTAGCAGCAAGGATGGTGGGAAGACGTTGGATTCAGAAAGTGTATTGGAAGGAGCCCTGGCAGGACTTTGGGTGGTCAGTAGACCACACTTAGAGAAACAACATTCTTGACCCTTGATACTGAAAATGGGATCCATGGACCAGCAGCATGGTCTTCACCTGGGAGCTTAGATGTACCATCCCAGGCCCTACCTACCCCAGACATGCCGAATCAGAATCTGCATTTTAATAAGATCTCTCAGGTGATTGCTATGTAAGTAAAAGTTTGAGAAATCAGCTCTAGGCTAGCTTCTCACTTCATTTATAAGGAAAGAGACACTTTGAGAGGAAGAGTGGTCTGTCCAAGGTCACGGAGAGTCAGGGGCAATCAGAACTGGAACCTAGTCCTCTCGTCTCCTGGTTCCACGTCCCCTCTAGCAGCCTGCTTGGTAGGATAATGTGCATCTCCTGTTAGAGTCCTTCCTTAGCCAGAAATTGCAAGTTTGTCCCTTAATTCTCATAGGACAAGAAAAAGTTACCCTTCAAAAAATGAAAGATTGAAATTCCTCCAGGGAAGAAGAACGAAAGACTCATGGTATCAATTTAAAGCAAAAAAGCGTTTAAAAACCAATTACCAAGCTGTGTTGCTGCTGCTCACAGGGCTGGCATCTTCTCCCTGCTCAGAGTGTTAACATTGCAAATATAAAACAAATCCCTTGAAAAGCGATGCCAAGATTGGGGTGTGGGCAATGACTCTGAGGCTTTCAGATCAGCCGCTGCTCAGAGAGCTGTTCGGCTGCTATTCAGCGACAGGAATCTTCCGGATCACAAGCAGCAGGATTTGCAACTTGAGCCATCTTTCTTTTCCCTCCATGTAAAGAGCGATTTGGGAAATCTCAATATCATTCTGTGTTCCCGTTGTCTTTATCATCCTCTTCTCTGGCCAGCCCAGACTCGCGACTTTCTCATCTCCCAGGGAAATAGGCCATTTGTCAAATTCTCTTCTCCTCAAAACCTAAAGCGCAAAATAACTACTGTCCTTTTTGGCAGCTCCTACAGAGCTAATATGCTGTGTTTATTCCAATATGTGGGCCCCATCGTGTCATAAATTAGAGATCCTGCTTCAGAGGATGAGTTTGAGGGGAAAGAAGGGTAAGAAAAGTGATACAAATCCTCCAGGCTGTCTTGCATTTGATAACACACCAATCTCTATCTCTAAGCCTTGGGAGTGCGAGGGCAGCACTGCTTCTTTCGAAGCCTGGAAGTGATGCAGTGAACCACTTCTGCCGAAGGGTTTTTCTGATTTCCTGGAGTTAGTGGGTTTATCAAGGGCAGATAAGCCAACTGCTGTATAAGCACAGTGGTTGGTGGGCAGGGAGAGGGCCACAGGCTCACACGAGAAGGAGGACAAAGCTGAGTGCCTTTCTAGGGCTGGATGTGAAACCTCTCCTCTCTTCAGGGGACTGGCCCCTGAAGCACACAGCTTCTGTCATTGCACAGCTGTCATCCGCCACTAGCAGGTTCTTGACGGGGACATGTGGAGCTTCCCAGCGCTTCTCCCCAGCAACCAAAGCAGGGCAGTGATGCAGGTGTGTGTGTTTGGGGGGGGGCGCATTTAGAGAGAGTGTGTGCTGAGAAGAAACAACAAACAAAAACGAAGAGAGATTAAAAAATGGATTCTTAACACTCAGATATTTAGACAGTATAGAGGGAAGACAGCAGGGTGTGAGCCAGATTTTCTGTTCTGTTATTAGAGACTTTGGGTAAGTCATTTTATGCATCTAGTCTTCATTTTCCTTCTCCACCAACTGAGAATAGCAGCAACCTACGATTTATAAACTCCTTAGTAAAAGCCAGGCCCCATGGTAGAGCACACGTTGTAAGGGCCACCTCACTTAATCTTCACAATAACCCAACGAAACAGGAGCTAACTCACCTTTTTTTGCAGATGAGGAAACTGAGGCTTGAGGAGATTAAGTAAATTTCCTTCACAACCCTCAGAGAGGGGGTGATGCAGCCAGGATTCCACCTCAGGCTGTGCGACTCTGGGGTCAGCACGCATCAGCATTGTGCCTTCTCAAATGATGATGCTCACCTCATCCTGTGTCTGGTGGTCAACTAAGCACGGATGGGAAGGCACACTGTACACTGAGTGCTGCACCAAGTTAGCTCCTGTTACTTAAAGGATTCAACGTTAACTTATTTATGCATTGAGTACTAACTGCAAACCTGGTTCTAGTCTACAATGTACAGTTGGTTGTAACATACAGAGAAAGAGAGTGAGAAAAGAAGCTATTGGCTCTTCCTTCAAGTAACTTACATTTGATCAAGTGTTGGGAAGAAAAAGAATGTATCTCTATAGCAGATTCATAACACCAGAAATCAAGGGCATCCCACACGCTCACCAAGTGAGACTGAAACAAAGCAACTGCTCCCCTAACCTGTGCTCCATTGGAGGTCACCAACAGCGAGTGCTGGCATCAGCATTTTAAAAGTTGCACATAATAGTAACCACGAGACCTCCGTTTATCTCTTATCCTGTCTCTCTCCAGGAAATTTCAAGGCAAATATCTGAAATGAGTAAATTTTAATTCTGAAACAGTTATGCAGTATTCCCAAAGCTGTAGTTTAACAGACATAGTCTAGGCACAATATCATCATAAATGGTGGTTTATCTAGTGTTCACTGGAAATGTTACCACCAGTGGGTGCTTCTGTGCTTCAATGGTACAATGAAACTAGATGTTCACAACGATCACCCCGAGGCAGTCCAAGTTCCTAAAGTGCTTTGTGGATTAAAAAAAAAAAAAAGAAAAGTTTCCTTTGGCATATTTTTGCATTATATTTTATCATAATATAATTTTTTGAATATTAGACACCATAATAAAATATGTGATGACATCATTGATCAGAGCACCTCAATCCCCCATTATGCCAAAACAAGTAATTCTGTACAGACATATGTCCAGTATCTTTTTTTCCCCAAAAAAGCTCAAGCCAATTTTATATAACTGTGTGTCTGGCTATGAGCAACTCTAAGGGGTCACTCCTTGCATTAGTTTCCTATTACTGTTACAACAAATGGCGACAAGTTTAGTGACTTAAAACAATAAGCCGCTTACAGAGTCTGGAGGGTCTCACTGGGCTTAAAATTAGTGTCAGCAGAGCTTCATTCTTTCTGGAGCCTTTAGGGGAGAATCTGTTTCCTTGCCTTTTCTAGCTTCTCGAAGCTCCCTGCAGTCCTTGGCTTGTGGCTCTCTCCTTTATCTTCATACCACAGCATAGCATTTCAAATCTCTCTCTGACTATAAGCCCTGCTTTCGTCATCATATCTTCTTCTTCACTCTGAGCCTTCTGCTTCCTTCTGATAAGAACATTTGTGATTACATTGGGCCCACAGATAATCCAAAACAATCTCCGCATTTCAAGATTGTAACTTAACCACATCTGCAAAGTCCCTTTTACCAAGCAAGGTAACATATTCACAAGTTTTGGAGATTAGAACGTAGATATCTGTGGGTAGGGCATTATGCTGTCTACCACACTCCCTTTAATAATAACTCATTCATCATAATGCTCTTCTTCTCTATCTTTTTCCTTTGGCTTTGAACTTTTGGAAGCAATAGCTTCTTTTCATATATGATTGTTAGGGTGATCCTGAAATGAAAATTACTGAAGTCCATAAGATTGAAGGAAGTAAGTTCATACAGAATCTCTATTAATATTTGACCAAGGGGTCAAAGCCAGCAAGAAAGGGGCAAAGCTGGTAATTGTCCACTGCTACATGTTGGCCTTTATGGGCCTTTATGGGACCTCTGGGACCTTATGCCTCAAAAATGGGAGTTGCTTAGACTTCTGTTTCTTAAACCTTTGACTTAAAGATTAGAACAACTTGGACTTAGAGCATAAAAGGAAGGAAGAAAATGATGGAGAATATTTTCCTGGTGCCAGACAGTGAAGAACACAAGAGGAGATTAGGAAGCAGAAATGAGGAGACAGAAAGCCATGCTGAAAGAAACTTTAGACGCCATCTGACAAGCCTTTTGAACGTGCAGGTTTGGCTGCCTGCCCAGCTACACCATGCACCCATATCCCTCTGTGCATTGCTAGAGGAACAGGAAAGCATCCCTCGGAAAAAACATCCCAGTGTACTCAGAGAATAAGGGAAAGTCATGACTAAAGTTATGAGAGAGACACTAGCCAAGGCATAATAGAGGTTATAGCTGTGTGGAGAAAATGTTCAGATGGGAAGAAAGTTTATGCAGGTCAAGCCAGATGGGGCTTCTCTTTCTCAGCTGTAGACAAACGTCCTCTCTGCTAACCTATTGCCCTAAACTCACATTGGCTGCTTGCCTCTGAATTATGTTGCATATTTCTTTTTTACCTCAATTTGGGGTGTTTCATAAGCCTTGACATTTGCAAAATCATTAGGGTTTAAATAGGACACCTGACAGGTCTATTATAAGCAATGTTTGAAGGAACAAGATCCATCATTTCACTGTGTTCAAGCCCAGTTAAGGCACAGAAAAATTCCTCTATAGCTAAATCACTGGGATGAAGGAAACATGAAAATGTGTCATTGTTAGCTGGGTGTTTGTTTTCTTTTTTTATTTTTTTTTTGGTTCTTCATACAGGAATGGTCACCTGTGGATTGGTACCTTTGCACACAGACCACCCTTTTTTCCGTTAGAAATTTTAATGAAACAACAACAATAGCAACCATCTTTATTAAAATTTTAACAGGTCGATACTGTGGGAAGTGCCTCATGAACATTATCTCTTTAATTCCCACAACAATAATGAGAAAGTCATATTATCCCTCCATTTTGTAGGTCATTATATGGCCGAAGGAAGTCATTATGCCATGGTCACACAGTTAGCAAATCATATCTAAAATTCAAACCCACGTTAGCCTAATTTTATCCTCTTAGCAACAATCCTTTATGTTTCTCTACATAGACCTTTGTCTCTATAGGTAAACTTGAGAACTGTGCAGTATGGAAAATCTCCTCTCCTCAGATTACTTGACAATAAAGACAAGATCTAATTACATTTGATTTGAACACAGCAACACTTGGAGCTTCCCACACTTTGCCTTTCAAAAGTCATTTGGGTTTGTTCCATTAGAATCTCATTATTCTCTAATTGTTTTCTCTGCAAAGCAGATTGTCGTGGGTTGAAGAGTGAGCCCCCAAAAGATATGACCAAGTTCTAACCCCAAGAACCAGTGAGCATGACCTTATTTGGAAAAAAAAGATCTTTATAGAGATATTTTATTTAAGGATCTCAAGATGAGATCATCCTGGATTTAGGGTGGAACATAAATCCATTGACTGATGCCCTTATAAGAGAAAGGAAAGGGAGATTTGAGACACCCAGATATGGAGATCCAGAAGAAACAGCCATGTGAGGACATAGGCAGAGACCAAGGCTATGCTGCTACAAGCCAAGGAACACCAAGAGCAACCAGAAGCTGGAAGAAGCAAGGAAGGATCCTTCCCTAGAGCCTTCAGAGGGAGTGTGGCCCTGCTGACACCTTGATTTTGGACTTCTGGCCTCCAAAACTCTGAGAGAATAAGTGTCTGTTGTTTTAAGCCACCATGCTTGTGATAATTTGTTGGAGCAGTCCTAGAAAACTTACACACAGATGTATTTTGATGGTGCAGCTATCAAGATAGTTTGATAAACATTACTAAGGAAAACTGTATGATTTGTGACTGCAACTGGGTGTCAGGAATGCAGCTTTGTACCTTGGTTTCTTACTGATGCAAACTAAGAAATCACAAAGTATTAGAATATTTATTTTTAAAAACCTAAAAGGTCCAATAATATAAAATTCATACAAATAACCTAAACAAAATTGTGTATATATATGCATATATATGTAAACGTATATATATGTATAAGCAAATGTGTATACACGTGTGTAATGTAAGTGTGTGTGTGTGTGTGTGTGTATATATACATATATAAAATCTTTGTATCATTTGTTGCATGTTTGATTGGTTTCTTATGAAATGCCAACAGGAAGACAAATTTATATAAAGATCCTATTAATATTTGCTAGATTTTCCTCTGTCCCTGATCAAAGCCAGGAATGACCCTTCGGCAATGCTCTTGGGCCCAGTTCTCAATTCATAGGTGATTGCCTGTAGAGCTCTGAGCTTGAGATGGGAATGGGTTCTGAAGATTCATAGAATCATTCATGGATGATTGGCTAGTAGCTCCTATAAAAATTAGAAATTACAAATGGTGAACACTGTGGACATGCCTGGCATGGAGTAGGCACCCCATTATTAACAACAGCAGTTGAAACTAATAAGGCTGTTACTAGTGGTTGCGATAATAGTAGCAATAATGGTAATAGTAATGGCACATGTGGTGAGAAAGACCTGAATAATCATTTTTGTTTGTCTAAATCTCACGGAACTCTCTCATATAAGATAGAAGCCCCAAAGAAAGGGAACAAGCTCCTTATATTGGTGTTTTGATAAATATTGAGAATCTGTTCAAACTCAGAAAGGGACCACTTTAGGCAGCTGAGATCAAAAATGGATCTTCTGGATCTCATAAGACAACTCTTAGTGTATCTCCACAGGAAGACTCTATTTAGGATTGGGGTAGAAGCAAGATGAGGCGCTTACAGGCTGCCCACGGAAGCAGCCCTTTCTACATCCTCCAGTCACCAATCACCCACCTTTACACAGCAAGAGAGAATGTTATTGCTGTTGCCAGACACTTCCTTGGCAGAACCACACTGTGGACAAGAAACAGACCTGAGTGAAGAGTCACATACATTCTTAAAGACTTAGCACCATTGCACACTAGCCTCAGCAGAGCCCCTGATCCATTCTGACATCCAGCAGCTGATTCAGCCTTCTGTGGAGACCCGAGTGCTTAAATGTTCCTGGGGAATTTTCTCCTCTAGCAATGATCAGTAACAGAACTGCTAAGGGTAGAAAGTTATAGCGACTCACTCATACTTAAAACAAATTTTCCTTTCAGCCTAGCCTGGATGTGTTACAGGGATAACTGAAGGGGACATGCTTTGAGTTTCCTACTGGTTCTCTGGCATTATGGAGAAGACACTTGGGGCTTCCTCCATTGACAGGACATTTGGACTCGGAGGGGAGCAAGCAATAGAGTGGTAACGCCATTCCCATTTTGGTGTCTGGATTATGGCTGCATATCCTGAGTTTAAGAGAGGATTTAACTCCAGGATATATCCAGTCCTAAAGAAATGTGAGAACAGAGCCATGGCAAGTCTGTGACCCAGGAGCTCTGAGAAAGACAGATGAGCCAGGTGGTCAGCATCATGAAATCAGATACTTATATGCTACGGACTAAACTGTGTTTCCCACAAATTCATATGCTGAGGCCCTAAGCCCACTGTGACAGTATTTGGAGATAGGGCCTTCGGGAGGTAATTAGGTTTAGATGAGGTCATGAGGGTGGGGCTCTCACGGTGGCACTAGTGCCTTTATAAGAAGAAACACCAGAGTTTGCTTGCTCTCCTTCTCTGTTCACACACAAAGAAGAGGGCTGGTCAGCACAGAGTGAGATGCCGGCTGTCTACAAGCTGTGAAGAGAGCTCTCACCAGAACCTGACCGTGCTGCACCCTGATGAGGGACTCCTGGCGTCCAGAATTGTGAGAAAATTAATTTCTGTTGTTTAAGCCCCGCAGTCTATGGTATTTTGTTATGGCAGCCCAAGCTGACTAATACATTGTAGGGACAGTTTTAAAAAAATAAGTGGGCTTATAGAAGTCATTACAGGTGCAGCAAGCATAGTGACCACAAACAATTACTTTCCCCGAGAATAAAAGATGTCTACCTCTTCTCTCTTCAAGGAACAAGGGCAATCCACCTATCTTCTCCCAGATGGCTCCTAAAGGAAGCTGCCTAAATTCCAGAGTTACTGAAAGAACTGCCCACACCAAGTGACCCTAAGCTACGGGCAGCCCAGTCCTCAATGCCATGTGTTATATTCAGAATGACTTTTGGTCTAAGGTGAAATTCTGGAATTTGTTGCAATTTGAAGCAGTTTTCCCATGGCTTTATTTATTTATTTATTTATTTATTTATTTATTTATTTACTTACTTATTTTTTGGGTGGCAGGAATGTTTTTTTTGTTTTTTGGTGAGGAAGATTGACCTTGAGCAAACATCTGTTGCCAATCTTCCTCTTTTTGCTTGAGGAAGATTGTCGCTGAGCTAACATCTGTGCCAATCTTCCTCTATTTTGTGTCTGGGACACTGCCACAGTGTGGCTTGATGAGCGGTGTGTAGGTCCGTGCCCATGATCCGAACTAGCGAACCCCAGTTCACTGAAGCAGAGTGCGCAAACTCAACCACTACACCACCAGGCCGGCCCCCAGGAATTTTTTAAAATGCAAAATGTCTCCTGGATTGCCTAATAAAGACTAACTTATAGTAACTATCTTCCTGTCTGCTTTTCAAATCTCTGATTCTCTGATCTGCATTGGTCTTTCCACAGCCAAAACAGCAGAAAGCCTCAGTGCCCAGGCCAAAAAAAAATTAAAAAGAAATAAAAAACCCGATGTCATTCAAAGACTGACATTTCAGTTTTTATTACTAGAATACCTTGAAGAATTAGATCTGATTTGCATTGATATTTACCAACTAAATTATTAAAGTTTTTTGTCTTTCTCTTCCCTTCATCAGATTTTAACACTTTAGTCAACAGAGGAGCAAGTCACGATTTAACAATCACGTGACTTCACAGAGACTTCTGGTCTTCGAGCTGTTGACCAGCTTTAGAAAAATACTTGATTTGATCCATAATGAAGGTAGATGGTGACACATAGAAGTAATGGCAAGGTATTTTTTGTAAAAGAGCCTGCTTCTCACAGATGTTTCTTGAAGCAACATTGGGTAATTTTCTTGGCATGTCTATCGTGGGCAGTGTGAGCCCATTTGAGTTCCCTATTGAGGTTTCTCTGTTTTATTAGAATTAATTGTAGCCTTAACTTGAAAATGAATATGCCTAGGAAAAATTAGGATTTCAGAAATGTGTGCACATTTTAAGTGATATGTTAGCCTCAAACATCATTAGACTGTAGATAGAAAAAGACAAAGTGGGCATTTCTGTGCAGTTGTTACTTTTGAACCTCTTCATCTAAAGTGATAGAAACGCTAAGCATAGAAATGTGATAGTGCATTTATATATCAAATAGTTTTAAACACACACACATACATACACACCAGGTCATCAAAATATTTCCTTTTGATTTATTATTACACAGAAAGAATCCTAAGTGTTCCTCTAGTTGTGCTTGGTAAAAATAGCACACAAACTGGACTATCTCAAAAAGATGCATTTTCTTTAGTGCAGGGGTTCTCTAAATTTATTGTGCACTAGAATCATCTGGAGGGTTTGTTAAGCTACAAATCCTGGGGCCTTGTGTTTCTGACTCATGTAGGTCTGGAGTGGGCTCCCCTAATTTGCATTTCTAATAACTTCCTAGGTGATCTTGATGCTGCTGGTTTGGGGACCACACTCTGAGAACCACTGCATTAGACTATCTATAGACTGGTTTTATGACTTATTTTGGTCAAATAGAGTGCTTCATAGTGTTGCAGTTAGTCCTTCCTACTGTCTAACCAAAATGACTACTGTAATTTAAGTCTACATTTTGCGTTGCAGAACCTAAGATAATAATGACAACAAACAGCTCTTGACTAATGCTTTCTCATTAATCAATCATTTTCATATACATTATCTCACTTGAGACAACACAGGAATCCTGGTAGATGAGTAGGCATTATATTCATATTTTATAGGTGGAAGGTAGAGAACTTAAAGGATTTACCAAAAACCTCCAAAAAAGTAAATGGTAGAGAGCAGAGACTCGAACCCAGGCTTTCTGACTCTGAATTCTGTATTCTTTCTACCAAGTCACTCTTCCTTTTAATCCTTTACATTTGTAAAGAGCTTTACACTTTTCAAACCACTTTCATATTCATTATCTTATTTGATCCTTCACAGCAACAGCGCGAGCAGGCGGGGCACATATTGTTGTCTATGTTTTGCAGATAAAGCCATTATAAAAGATGATGAGAAAAGTGGCTACTGTCATTCAGATGGTATTTCTTCATACATTAGGCTAAATTTTTCCTGCAATATTTAGCAGCAGCATCTGATGTAGTAGATAAAGCATCAGATGCTCTCCTTTCCAAGTGATAAATATTCAATGGCACAGTATTGTAACCCCACCCCCACATCAATTTTTCTCTTTTTTTTCTGTTTTCTTGATAGGAATACATTTGGAGGGAGGGCAGGTGGGGATAAAGTTTAGGATTACTAGTTAGTAGGAAAGTGGAGAAAATTCTTTATCTTCTACAACTCGAACACTTAGGAAAACAGCTTTCTCTGTACACAAAGACTCTTCACCTCTAGTCCAGGGCTTTTCAAAGTTTAACGTGCATACAAACCACCTGAGGATCTTGATAAAAGGCAGATTCTGATTCAGTGAGTCTGAAGGGGGGCTTAATATTCCGCAGTCCTATAAAGCTCAAAGGTGATGCCAATTCTGTTGATCATGGTCCAAACTTGATAGGCAAGGATCAATTCTACTTCTCAAAATCATAGTTATTTTTATTATTCTCTGAACCATCTCTGAATCATTAGGGTGGAACAAAGAAATTAAAATATAAAACATTGTAACAATATTTGGTGAATACTGTGTACATTGTAGGACTTACCTAGGTCTCTGGGCTAGGCTATTTATACATCCCAGTATCTTCCAACTTATTTTGAGCTCAAGATCCAGGATGATGCTTAAAATGTGGTCTGTGGACTCGCAGTGCCAATATTACCTGGGTGCTTGTTAGAAAGGCTGAATTTCAGGTCCCATTCCAGACCTAGTGAATCAGAATTTGCATTTTAACAAGATTATCCAGATGATTTTCCAGCACAATACAGTTGGAGAATCACTCCTTTAGATCTTTTTGCCCTCCCATGCTTTCATAGTCATCATTCTGCTCACCTGGCTGGTCATCTGATTCACTGTGAGGCTTTACTCCTACAGAATCCTGGAATTCACCAAAATAGATGATTTAAGTGTGGGGTGAGCCAGGGAATCTGTGTTTTTAATAACTTTGCTGATAGGTAATTCTGATGATCAGCTAGATTTGGAAATCCCGTTGATTATCCAATAGTGGAGATGAAAATTATGCCACAGATGGCTACAGCCAAAAGGGATGATTTGTAATGAATCACAGAAGGTATTATAAAACCTACAGCTCTGCAATGGAGGTTCATTTTTCAGGTTGGCTCAACCTGTGAACTGTTCTCTTACCACCAAAACCAGGTGGGTGTGAACTTCTGCCACTCAATCCTCAACCCCCAACCCCCAACCCCAACTATAGCGCTAATTCATTGGAGTGACAGTACTGAGAGCTTTGTTGCCACACATATAAGAAAAAAAATTCCTTCCCAGATGCAGAAACTTGCAGTAGACATTTAAGAGTATCTTATGAAAAGAAAATGTCCTAGATATATTTGACATGTATGTTATATAATACAGCAAAACTATAGTTTATGAAGGTTCTGTTCCTCAAGTCTAAACTGTAAGCAGGTTCTAACAGAGAGTCTGACATTTATTCAGAATAAATAATTCATTTGTTCATTCAATAAATTTTTACTGAACACTTACTCTGTGCTAGGCACTATAATGGAACCAAGGACATGTAGTTACCTGCTTTCATGAGGAAAATAGACAGTAAAAAAGTAAACAAATGTTTAAGACAACTACTGAATGTGATAATAGCTGAGACAGAGAAGAACAATTGCTGATAATAAATGAGTGATAAAGAGAATATCAAAGGATCTGATACAAGAATGTGAAGATTTCAGAGCATTCTCCACAGCCTAGTGGATAATGATGTGAGTCAGATGGAAGTGAATCAGCACATCAAGGCAACATAAGGAGAAAAGGATCAGAATAGGACCTAGACAGAGAACTTTCTTAAAATTTCCAAAATGTCTCAGCAAGAAATTAATGAAACTATCAAGTGGATAGCCTTAGTTCTATAATTCTATTTTATCATTTGCAGTTTGTTTTCTATTCATTCATACTTTAACTACTTCTCAATGTGTATTTAGTTTACACTTCATGATGTGAGCTAATTCCCAACAATAGTAATTTTTATAAAACCCTTAATTGAATAGCTCAATTAATTGATTGATTGATTGAGGACTTATGCTAAGCAATGTGCTGAGAATACACATATGAGTAAGGCATAGTTTCTGTATTTTTATAGGTCTTACAATCTAGAGATTGCACATAATTATAATATAATTTTATTAGTTCTATGATATGGCTTCCTGGAGGAACTGTCATCTTGAAGGTCTTGTGAGAAGAAGTTATACCGACAAAATGATTATACAGGTGGGTTGGGAAATCATGTTTCAATAAGTAAACCAGGATGTGTCAAGGCCCAAAAGCAGGTGGACAAGGCATATTCTTGAAATATAATTTACCTCCTGCATAAATTTGAATAGTTAGGGGTTTAGGAATAGGAGAATAAGTTGAATGAAGTGCTTTAATGCCATGCTAAGTAGTTTGAACTTTATCCCAAAGGCATTGGGGAATTGAGAAATTAAGTAGGAAAATTAGCTTGAGTATTTTTTATATTTAGAAATAGTGTTTTTGTAGTAAGGGTAAATATCTAGTAGCAACGGGTCCAATTGGAAAACTGTTGAAATACAGGTGAGAGAAAATGTTGCTTTACCTACATTGTGACGATGACAATGGGAAAAGGGGAATGAATTGGTAGCTAAGGAGGTAGAATTAAGACAATGTGTCAAATGAATTATTGCTGGGGAAAAGGAAGAGAAAGAAGCCAGGATCACTCTCAAGTTTCTGGCTTAGACAATTTTTATCTCCTACTTTGGGTATCTCTTGGAATTTGTCCTCTGGCCCCTTTGCTTCTGACTACCCTAGGTAAATGCCTTGATTCATGGGAGCTAGGATTGCCCTCCTTAGCAAGGACCTACGTCAGACCTACTCTGACATCTCATGAGGGATCTTAAGATAGATCCTAGCTGACGTTGACAGTAAAGATCCTAAAATTAATTGCAGGTGGTCCATAAGAGTTACATAACCTATCCTGACTTTTTCTTGTGTAAGTAAGCCATATCAAATACATTGTGAGTCCTCTTGTCTCCTCTTCTATAGTGGTTTGTTTGGCTCCTAAGTAAATCAACCTGCACTTATTTTAATGAATCATTATGTTAATATTTGCCATTTCAACAATTTCATGATCACTTTGATCTTTTTAATATGCTTCTCCAAAAAGCTGTAATTTAATATTTTCTTTGTTTTCTTTTTATTGTGTAGCCCCTCTATAACTGTTCAGTGGCTTATCCTAAACATCGCAGGTCATTTTTTGGTGTCATAGTACAATCATCACCTGAAACACCAATTTTGTAAGAAAATAATAAGCATTGTAACTTACAACCTATAGGTTCTATATAGCTACAGCTAATAAAGTTACTATGACATAGCCAGACTTTAGAAAAACTGTCCTCTAGAAGAAGCATGAACACATAAATAAGCCACACTAGAAAATCTCTCCCTAACAAGAGGTTGTCATTTCCTTTTGAAAAAGAAATACCTCAAGTGGGTATGTTGAGATAAGATGCAATATAAGATATAAAATATTAAGACTGGCCTTATAAGAACATTTTTAAAATCTCCCTTGTTGTTGTGTTGGAATGGAGGATAGACCTGGATAAAGATGGTATTGAGGTTGTTTTCAAATTATCACTCTTCCCCAAAATTATCACTATAGGAAGGTGATGTATGGATAAATAATAATTAAAATAAATAATAAACATAAGAATATCAATAATAGCTAACTCTCTACTAAGATCTTTGCCTACATGTTCTCTTTTAATTCTCATGATAACCTTTGACAAAGATTCTATGTTTAGACATTTTAAATATTTGAAAACACAGACTATTTGGAATAATGGCAAAAAATATTTGAAATGATGAGATGCTAAGACATGTGGACTCTATGTCTGCTCTACTAGTCTATGTGTAAAGTTTGTGATTAAGCTATTACCCCTCCTCCACCGAAGCTTCCAAAATGTTCTGGAGCATTCAAGCCTGAGCTAGTCCCCCAAGGACATATCCAAGGTGGTTCACTTCTCTTCATAGAAAGTATTCTGGAGATCTGATGACAATGGATAGAGTAAGAGTGGAGTGCTGAGGTAGTGGTAGGGCATTTGTCCAACACTCATCAGAATGGCCAGCACATCTGGTTGTAGAGATCCTCCCACAGCTTAAAGGTTGACATTGGGAGTTGTGGGTCTCTCCAGGATTTTTAAGGTTTAAAGGCCAGTAATCATGCAGTTAAGTTCTATAGTTTTCTTTTTCTAAATTATGCATTTGTTTTAATGATAAGGTTACTGAAAAAGAGTTTGGATTTACTTGATTAGGCTATTATGGAAAGAATATGTTTCTGATCCAAATTTCAGATATTTACATACACACAAATAACAGTCCATATACCTGCTACACTGGGAAAGTAAATACACTGGTATGTACTACATTGTATATTTAAAACCAATATGCAAGTAAGATACTGAAAAGAAAGTATAGCAAAATTTGCCACTCTTTGGAAAGGGAAAAAAAGAATATTAGAAAGTAAAAAAGAAATAATGTATGCTAAAAAGAGAGATTTAAAAATTTTTTAAAGTAGCCTAACTAAACACTAACACGATTTCACATAAAGATATTCGCCTGGATTCTTAAATGCATTATCATATATGCTTTTTCTCTGCCTAGGATACTCTTCCCTCCCCTACTTTCCTGGCCAGGTCCTATTCATCCTTGAGGTCTCAGCATAAATTCCCCTCAGGGGAGCTTTGCTGGCCTTGCAGATTTTGCTATACAGCCCTGTTTTATGGCCTTATTGAATGCTATAATTTTCCTTTATACTATATAAATCTAATTAAGTGGTTATTCACGCTATTATTAGTTTAATGCTCTGCTTTCTTGTTGAACTATAAGCTCCATTCGCGCAGGGAGCATGTCTGTCTCGCTCTTTACTTTGTCCTTTTACAGAGTAAGCATTCTATAAATATTTCTTGCCAAAAGAACAAATTGTGAGATGGAGATCAAGATTAGTCTCAATATAATTCTGTATTGGTGGATGACAGATTTTAAAACCAATATCAAGTAAGATAATAAAAAGAAAACATAACAATATTTTTCTTTATTTTTCTGCTCTTTGTAAAGGGAAAAGGGGAACATTAAAAAATAAAAATAGGGGCCGGCCCCACGGCGTAGCGGTTAGGTTCCCGCGTTCTACTTCGGCGGCCTGGGGTTCGCAGGTTCGGATCCTGGGGGCGGACATACTCACCGCTCATCAAGCCATGCTGAGGCAGCGTCCCATATAGAAGAGCTACAACTCTACAACTATGATACACAACTCTGTACTGGGGCTTTGGGGAGAAAAGAGAAAAAAGAGGAAGATTGGCAACAGATGCTAGTGCAGCACCAATCTTCCTCCAAATAAAAAAATGCAAAGAATAAACAAAAGAAATCAATAGAACAGGTTGAACCATTGTTATCATTTAAATTGTCACTATATGGTCAAGACCCTTTACCTGCAAAGTGCACAGGTTTAATTCTTCCACATCCATATACTACCAAGATTGACGCAGAGAACTTTCTGGAAAGTCCATACAAGAAAACCCCAGAGAAAGAATTTCCTGAAACTTAAACTGTAGATCATATGTTCTCTGTGTGAAATGTGAAGTCATACTAATTCTAACACGCTAACTAAAAAGAGCTGATCATAGTTACCTGCAACATGTACTTCTGGAATTCAACTTAAAGAAAGAGTCTAGGCTGAACATATTAATAATTGCTTGAGTTATAAAATTAGAAGTAAGACAGATGGGGCTATAGCATTAGTGGAGATCAAGCGTACCATCCGGCAAGGATTGAAACTTGGAAATGAATTGAAAGTGAATTTCCAATCAGGTGATCAAAACCCAACATCCAATGAGAAATGCGATTTCAGACCCTCTGGAATCCTCTTAGCTCCTCCCAGCACAATGTTTTTCCCCCCACCTGATCAACATACAAAATATTTCTTAAGCGAGATTTCTGTACTCTGTGTTGATGGGAAATCTGGCCTTTGGCTTGGACAAGAGAATTGTGCAGCACCTCCTAAGTTGTTCTTGCCCTAAGAGGCTAAATCATCAATGTGTCTTTTTTTTCCCTCAGGTATAAAAAGCTACTGAGGTTGTAAAAACCTTTGTAGAAACGAAATACATAGAAACTCTTTCTGTAACATGAACAATCCTGACACTACATGAGGCACACTTGAGAAAGGGACTTCCTCTAGAATATGCAAAGAAAGATTTAGAAACAAAGTTAAATGAAGATGGGAGCAGCACTGCTCACAGAAGGGAGATCAAACACACCATAGAAAATACATGTTACGGTGCAATTGCCCTCTGGGAGTTACAGGATTATGAAAGTCTAACTTAATTAAGGGAGAAAATAGGTCACATTTAACAACCACATATGTGACACATCATTTTGACCATATATAATAACTGAGGAGGAGAGAAAAATTAAGAAATCAGAAATATAAGAACGGCAACCACAGAATGCATCAATCTCTTCTCCTCCATCCATGTCAGGTATATGTTTTGATTTTGTATATATGAAAGATTCACCATTCTTCTAATTTCGCTCCTTAAAAACACTTGCAGTATACTGGAAAAATAAATTTCAGGTGTCAAAAGAAACAAAATGGCCCAACCAAAAAGAAAAAAAAAAAGAAAAAATTGAATTAAGAGGTAAAAAATATTCTTCTCCTCATAAAAACATACCTTGCACCCTCTTTCTTTTCTCCCCCTTGTGTCATCAAATGACAGATAATCAGGTACTTGTGAACTCTGCGTGGAATCTTCCCCCTTTCAGGGCTCGATGTCCCTGTGGGGTCGAGCTAATTACAGGTACATTTCCTCTGCAAGGCAGTCACACTCTGTACTGTTGAAGGCACAATTAATAATTGAACAAAGCTAGCTGGATTTTTTTCCTCACACGGCCACGGGTTGCAGGTAGCTTTGCTGTCACACAGGGAGCAGAGCCTCTTCTTTGGGCGTCTCCTAGAGAGGCTTTGCGTTATAGTCTGAAAAGGATCGCCCTCTATTTCCAAATTTTGAAAAGAAGGAAAAAAACCCACAAAAACAAACAAACAAAAAAATCCTAGTTTCCTTTATAGAACAGTAAAGAGAAATTTTCTCTCTGGTCACCAAGAATATGATGATGATCAGGTGGTTATTTAGGTCAGATGTGAAAGAGGCGAAAGAGCAGGCTTGGGAATTAATACCTGTTGTAAGGGAGAATTGCAGTCTGCCCTTGAGGCTGTGAATGCAGCAGGGAGCTAGTTTTGCATGTGCCAGAATAGAATTTGACCCACAGAGAGGGCCCAGCTAGAGGATTATAGAAGAATAAAGTTCTTTCCCTTGAGAAGCCTTTAGGAACTTAATGGAGAATATCCCCAATGCCCCATGGAGTCATAGATGAGCGCCGAAAATCCTTGTCCTGTGCCCCAAGCCATAGTCTGGAGCAGGAGTCTGCAAACTATTCCGTAAAGGACCAGAGGGAAAATATTTCAGGCTTTGACGGCTAAGCCATCTTTGTTGCAACTACTCAACTCTGCTGTTTTAGACCAAAAGCAGCCATAGACAATATGTAAACAAATGAGCCTGGTTGGGTTTCAATAATGCTTTATTGATGGGCACTGAAATTTGAATGTCATATATTCTTTGCATGTCAAAAAATAGAATTCTCCTTTTGATTTTTTTCCAACCATTTAAAAACCATTCTTAGCTTGCAGGCAGTACAAAAGTAGGGCAGGCTGGATTTGGCCCAGGGACTGTAGTGTGCTGACCCCTGGCCTCACTATTGGGAATCCCTGTGAGTGCACTTATTTTTCTAGTTGAATTTGAAGTCTCTAAGGTTCTCTGAGTGTATGTGAATGCTGCCTTTACTCTGGAAGATCTGGCTTGCCCTCTGGTCTTTTATTGACTTGAAACATCACGGGTAACCAGGTTATTCAAGGTTCAAATCATATGTTCATTATCGTTAAAAAGTTTACTAGAGTTAGCCGTGAAAATCTAAACTCCTAGACCAAGCCTGGAAAGGCTTTGAAACTCTGGTTCTATCTCATTATTTTTCTGAACTCAAGGGATAAAAAAGAATATGTCATTGGGTTCAGGTCACCAATAGCATTTTTTCCTGAAAAAAAAACTATTTAATAGTCAATAGTGTACCAAAAGAAATAAAGTCTTACTATTAATGCTATTCATTTCTTGATTATAACTTGAATATAATCTATTTTCCTTCCTTCTTCCTTTCTTTTATCTACCACTTGTTCCACAAAAACATTAAGAGATTATAAGTAATATATGTATATAGACATTTAAATTATATAAGGTGAGACAATATAAAAATAATGGTAAGAGAACAAGAAGAAAGCAAGAATGTGGTCTATTTATGGATTTAATGCCATAAAATCCCACACAGTTTGTTTAAAATCCATTTTGTTAACATGTAACTTATATATGATTTCCGATATTCTTTTACAGATGGGCCATAAATGTGGCTCTAAGTTTGGTAACAGTCAATACAATGAATGACTCATGATCACATATAAAAATTCACTGAGTTCATTCATAAAAACAAACCATTGCTTGGAAAAAGGACAGTAGAAATAATGAACAAAAAGAGGAATTTCCTCAAAGTGTCCTTTCAAAAGGAAACTATGTCATAAAATTAACAATCTTTCGAAAACAACATTATAGAAAATGCAATGATTTCAGAGACTATCTGTTACTACATCTTTAAATATAGAGTCAATAACTTTTATACCAAATTGTCATTCAGTAAAAGGAATTCTACATGGGCCAGGGGTAGGTGATGTGGGATTGGGAGATAATATAATTCCATCCAAATAGAATGTGCTCTGGAGGTTTAATTTAATCCAGAGGAAAGGTATGCATTATCCAGAGGTTCACGCCTCAGATAATCCTCCGTATGTATTTTTTTTCCATATGAAGTATAAAATGGGTCTACGAGGAAATGAATTTGAGGGTAATCTCTCAAATTAGTGCCTCATGTACTGCTTTTATGCATTATCAATAAATGACAGTTGCATGTGTCAACAATAAGAATAGGTTTTGAGTGATATTCTCTTAAGAAAATAGAAGCCTCTAATAAGAACAGCTGCCTAAATAAGAGACCACTCCATAGAGTGGTCCACACTTCACCTGAGAAATTAATGTGAGGTCTAACATAAAATGGAGGCCCCTATTCTCACTCCACAAAATACAGAGTTTTTTAAAGATGTTATAACCAACCACGACCTTGGCCTTTTAGAAATATCACAGGATAGCTCCTGTTGCATGTCTAGCTTTGCACAACAATTTTTCGTGGTGTTCATTCCAAAATGAATATGTTGTAAATTAATTCTCTAGATACTTGTATGAAGAAACTTTAAGAGACTATCAGATATAAATTAGTTAAACGTTGGGGGCTATGTACCAAAATACATGACATTTTATAAGAATAATTGATCCACAGCTCCTCTTTCTAGAAAAATTAAATAGCAGGCCCCACTCTACAAAGACTGTGTCATTTGCAAGGCCATGGTTTTGCATACAAGAATATATAATCTGTATAGTAAGGAAGTATGCAAGCAGCTAGTCCTAAATAATTTGGTAAAATATTTAAATGAAACTCAAAAAGAAGGAGGGCCTTAGGACCCAGTTACGGAGATGGTGGTGGGAAGGGGGAAGGAAGGATGCAGAAGACATTCCTGGGAAAAGATTTTCTGAATTTTACTGAATTAGCATCAATAGCTGGGGATCCATAATGAGCTCATGCAGCTTAGTCCATGCCTGATGCCCCTCCACAGAGCCAGATGCGAAGGGCAGGACAGTGGAAGTCACAAACAATTTTGTACTATTCCTGAAAGATTTCTTCACAAAGTGCTACATATTAGAAAACTATAGTTAAAAGCAAAGCAGAACAAACAATATACAAAGAACCATGTAAATTTAATCCATACAAAACATTGCCCCAAGACACTCAAGCACCAAACTGGCATACATTTTAGACATAAAAAGTCATTTACTGCATTTAATGCTTCTATATTTATTGCCTTGGGAGAGTATTCTATTGAAAATGAAATAAGAGCTGTCTATCTATCTATCTATCTATCTATAATATAGTACTATGGTTGAAGACTTTATAGAGATGAACACATTAGCAAAGACCAGGGAGGACCCTAAACAAGTCTTATGTCACAATTCTATTAGTGTTTTAATAACAAGATACATGCTTGTCCTTTGGATCTAATGGAATCTCAGAAGCATGAGGATATTTTAAATTGCGTGTGGTACCTTGGAGACTGGAGAGTTGCTTACCAGTTGGTGTAAGGTGTCTCCAGGTAATAACAGGTTCAGGACGGCCATTGGCCATGCAGACCAGGGTCACATTGCTGCCCTCATTCACAGTGACATCCGAAGAGATGTTGGAGATCTTTGGTGGAACTGTAAAGACAAAAGCAAACAGAATATGTAACCGTGTCAATAAAAGCAGGTTTGTAGCGTTGGTCCACACAACTGAAGTGGCAGATTTGACGTAAGTGCTTTTATGCCTTAAACCATTTGAATTTTTGTCTTAAGAAGTCGGAGTGCTTTAGGACCCCTTAGAGACTTAGTGAGCAGATGAAAAGCACGGGTCTTAGTATAAGGTGAGAATCTCCGCACTATGGCCAAGTACGGTGGGAAGTACACAGAGTAGTATAATGAAAATGTCAGCTCTTTTCTGATTAGAATGGACTTTATTTGGATACTAGAGAGCATGCACATTTATACATACTAAGAATAAATTTTCTTATCACTAAATATTATCTACATTTATTTTCCTACGTATATAAAATAAATACAGCCCAATCTTTTCTCCAAATGTTGGGAAAATAAAAATAGTGTTATTTAGTTTAAGATTGCATAGTTGTGTTATAAGATGTGGTAATACCTGGTTAGTTATAATCTAGTCACATAAGGAAACCATTGGTTAGCCTCTACCACCTTGGTGTGTGACAGGCTGGACAATGTACCTTAGAGCTTAAAAACTGAATCAATAATGCCTATGTCATAAATAGATAGGTATTACAAAAATACTGCTATTACTCCAAATACTATCACAACCATTACTACTAACAAGTTAACAATAGCTAACTTTAATTATTTACTATACATAAGACCCTATGTAGAGGGTATTATTTACCAGTATTATCTCAATAACTCCTTACAATAAGGAAATAATATCCTATGAATATTTTGTTTATGGTTAGGGAACAGAGATGTAGATGGGGCTAGGTGAGAGGCAGAAAGCAGATTTGAATCTAGGCAGACTCCAGGGCCCACACTCTTAAGCACTACTTGAATGAAACTTCATCTTCACAATCTAGGCTACCAGACGGCCAAAAATGACAGAAATTACTTTTTGGTGATGTGAGAAACGAGTCCCCAAGGGCTAGCTGTACTGCCGCCTGACTTCCTTCATTAGTGTTCAGGGCGGCAACATTAGATCTCATATTGGTAAGCTTAAGTGGGAAGTGAATTACAAATTTCATCAGAGGTTATGCACTGATTACAAATAGCAGAGTTTATGGTTTGACTGTGATTTTCCTTTTTTTACTCTGAGTAGCTTATGCTGTCCCTGAGAAAGTATGTGTCAGGGAGAGGGAGGAGGCCAAGAGAGCATGAAGGAGTTCAATAATCAAAGAATCTTATTTTTTCTCACTCTTCCTGCCCATTAGGGACTGTGGGTAGTGACGAATAAAACAGGAACAATTTCTGCTTGTAGAAGCAGCTGCCTGACCACCATGCAATTCCTGTAGATCCCTGTTAGGAGACATTGATGGTACTTAGGCAACTGACCAGGGCAAAGTGTCACAAAGATAAGTGGGACAAGGACTCTCGTGACCTTAACATCCCTCTCACAATGACATCTTATATGGCCTCTGGGTAGGGACCAGGGATACCAAATCAAACCCAATGGCAGAAATGGAATGTACTTGGTTCCCATTATTTAGCAACTTCTATTTATAGATTTTTCTATTTCCCCTTTCGTCTATTGGGGTTAAAGTTCATTTTCTCATATTCATAGAGTGACTTGTAATATATTCTCCCAGACTGTTTCTATGAACACCTGAAAGGTGATACCCATGTTATAGGGAAGAACATGAGGCACAGACAGGAATAATGGCTTGTCAAGTATGATCTCATCGAGAAATCCAGCTAGGCTTAGACCTCTGAGCTCCTGATTGTCCAGTTGTTCTATTGTTTAATATTCACAGTTTCTAAGTCCCAGCTCAGGAAGCCAAGGTTCTGAATATCTCCAAAAAACTATAATAAAATCTAAATCTATTTTGGTACTCAAGGACAAGATTTACACATTGTAAGTGCCTTCCTCAACAATCTAAAACTTGTAACAGGAGGCTATATAGTAATTATAAGAGCTCACAGTACTCAAGTTGTAGTTAGTTCTGAATTGCAAGATAGGACATGGCATAGAAAGAATACAGACGTGTTCTGATAAAAAAAGAAAAAGTGGAGGAGGACAGACTCCATAGCCCTAATATAAAAACATGCAAATTTACAAAGCATAAAAAAACTCTAATGGTCGAGGTCCGAGAGAGTTATTACCTAGGATCACATTTACTCCTATGACCTCTCTTTTATAAGAAGCATATATACTAAGGACTTTGCTTTTACGTGGCCGGCAAGTTGAGTCACTTGCTCAATGTTCATAGACAGGTGGTGACAAAACTAGGAATAGAATCTAGAATAATTGACTGCAGGGCTATGTTGTGGACACCAAATCATATTGTTTCTCCTAATTAAGGACAATATATTCAGGTCCTGGATCTCAGATACTGGAGATGCAGGAAGTATTTGTGTTGAACTGCTGGAAATGTAATCGTGTTGACGTTGTATCCCACCTTCCTCTGGGTCACTACCAATGGGTTTCACACCATCATTTTTCTTCCTGCTTTATTGTACTTTGTACCAGCTTCTTCCCATAAGCATTTATATATGATGTAGTTGTTTTGTTCCAGAAAGAAATCCTTCTCCAAATCCCATGTTATCCTCTTATTAACTTTCAACCTCTCTCTTCCAAATTTCTTGAAGGAATTTTTCTATACCACATCTTCATCTCCCATTCACACTTCAATCTTCAGAGCAATCTAAATTCTCTCACTAATCTCCAAAGAAACTACTCTCAGGAAGCTTACCAAATTGTTTGAACCAAGTTTCTAGGTCTAAAGAACAATTTTTGTTATTATTCTATTTTTCTCTGAAGTATTTGACTTCGTTTTGAGGTTATTTGGCCATAACCTTCTTCTGTCCTTTCTTTTCTTGATTTCTAGGTCATCAAACTTGACTGCTTTTCCTCTTACCCCTCTGGCCAGCCTTCCCAGTTTAACTTTTGGGCTTAATCTTGTCCTTTTCCTTAAATATCTGTATTCCTGAGGGGTTGATCATGTCCTCTTTCTTCACACGGTTCACTGTGAGTGATCTCATCTACTCTCTAGCTTCAGAAGCTAAGGCCATGTTATTCATGATTCCCAAATAAGTACCTGCAGCCCAGATTTTTCTCATGACCTTTATACCTACATTTCCAATTGACTATTCTACTTCTCCATCAAATGTCTCGGATACCCAAGATTCAGCATAGTCAGAACTGAGGTCATTATTCCCTTTCCCACAGAACACTTGTAGTCTTGTGTACGACCTTAGTGAATAGTGTCATCATGCAAACAGTTGCCCAAGCAAAACAAGAAAGTTATCTGCCTTGACTGCTCTCTCTCCTTTACTGCCCCCATAAAAAATGGACCCCTAAGTTCTGTGGCTTGTGTCTTTTAAATAACTCTCAGATTCATTCATTACTCCAATCCCTATTTCTACCAGTCATCAACATTTCTTTTTCTACAACTTTTTTTTTTTTTGCAGAGAAAGATTTGCCCTGAGCATGTATCTGTTGCCAGTCTTCCTCTTTTTTTTCTTTCATCCCCAAAGTCCCAGAGCATGGTTGTATATTCTAGTTGTAAGTCCTTCTAGTTGTTTTATGTGAGCCGCCACCACAGCAAGGCAACTGACAGACGAGTAGTGTGATTCTATGACCAGGAAGCAAACCCAGGCTGCCAAAGTGGTGAGAGCGCCGAACTTTAACCACTAGGCCATCAGGGCTGGCTCAATGTTTCTTTTTTGCCTGAAATACTGCAAGAGCATTACAACTAGTTTCTTCGCCTCTAGCCTTCCTCTCCTTTAACTCACTGTCATTAGTTCACCATACTGCAATCAGAATTTTTTTTCCTAAATTGCAAATGTGAGTATATTACCCCTTGATTAATCTCATTGCCCTCAAGATAAAATCCAAACTTCTTAATATGACTTAATAGGCCATTTCATGATTGGCTCCTGGTTCTCTCTCCAGCCTTATTTCCTATTCCCTATTCAGTGTATCATCCAGTCAGATCAAACAACTTTGGGTTCCTGGAATATACTATCCTCATTTACTCCCAGGCATTTAACATTCTATTTTTTCTACATGGAGTAGTCTTCTTTCAGCTCTTCATGTGGTTGACTTGAAGTTTCAGCTGTCAGCTTGCTTTCTCACTTTTTCCAGGAAGACTGTCCTGTCATTCCCCAACCCCATCCTGGGTGAAGCATCCCTCTTGGGTTCTCGCACTGTGCCCTGTGTTTCTCCACCACAGCCCTGAATCGTCATCGCTGGATTACTTACCTGTGCCTGTCACTAAACTGAAAGAGCCAGACAGGAGGGCTTTTGTTTTCTTGGCCAATGAATCTTATAGAGCAGGTACTTGAACATGGCAGGTGCTCACAGAGTGTTTGAAAAAAGATATTAATGAAATTTTCCCTCCGACTCTTTTCTGAGCTCAAGGAAACATCTCATTGAATTTTTGTCAGAAAGGAGCAAGCTTTTATTTTGAAAGGGTAAAACACAGCTTTTATCAACATTTCTAGAGCTACCCCTGTAGTCATCTATTTCACTATGAACTTCTTTGACTCGTAAAGAAAAAAATTAACCACAGGGCAGAGAAATTTTTGTATATTTTAGGAGCATAGGAAGCAAGATAAACTTGGTGTCCAACTTTCCCAATGATAGATTTTCAGGGTTTTAACTTTTTTTTTCTTTTCTATGAGGAGTCATTCATATATATGTGTGTATGTATAAGTATAAATATATATGACATTTTTAGTTCAATCGTTTAATAGTTCTGGCTTAGTTTCTTGTAGCAATTCATGCAGTGTACATTTATACCATCACAGATAACATATTATTAAAGTGGCAATTCAAAGTTTTTATTCTATTATCTTGTAAAATCTTTATAGAAGATTCGGGTAAGTAAAAAGTATTCTTATTATTACTGCCATTTTACCAGTGTGAATATAGGAGACAAAATGGGTTAAAAAATCACATAGCTAAGGAATTATACAACTAGGACCAAAATCTAAGGTTTATAGATTTCCCAAACTTAACTGTTCTTTTTTTAATTTTTTTAAATTTTTAAATTTTTTAATTGTTTTTAACGCAGTAACATTGGTTTATAATATTGTATAAATTTCAGGTGTACATCATTATACTTCTATTTCTGCAGAGATTACATCACGTTCACTACCTAAATACTAATTACAATCCATCACCACACACTTAACTCTTCTTCTAGATCACATTCAGTTTTGCAAAAGTGATTACAAATAGTATTTTTTGCTCTATTTTAATTCTCAGTAAGAATGACTACTTAGAAAAAACTGTTTAACATGATAATCTTATTTGCACCTGCAAATATAAGTTGTTTATTTATCAAAATCACTGGAATATTGATTTATGCTCAATTCTTGGGGCATCACAGCAATCTGGGTAGTTTTTTTTTTTTTTTCTTTCTGGAGTATTCTCTAATAATGTTTATTCACAAGATATTAGTGTGATTTATCATATTTCCCCAAATGTAATGCCATAAACTATTTATTTGATGTTTTCCACCTATTTAGTTTCAGTGACCTCTCCAATTTGTCTGGATTATTTTGTTTTTCTTACTGATTAATGAGCCCTCCTCATACCTTAAGGAATTGACCTTTTGCTGCCATGTTATTTGCAATTTCCCCAATATATTCCTAACTTCTTAATTTTACAATCATTTTTGTTTTGCAGAAGTTCAAATATCTTTGTTATCTCTATTTTGTGATTTCTTTTATGGCTTCTGTGCCTATTAGCTCCTTTCCTAATATAAGATCAATTAAATGCTTATCTCTATTTCTGCTTTTTCTTTTAATGATTTGTTTCTTTTTTTTTTTATATTGAACTCTTTAAATCATCTGGAATTTATTTAGGGTGTCGGGTATAACCAGGTCTTTTTCCCTTAATTTTTTAGTCAATTTCCCCAATACCTTTTGTTAAATAATATAAAATGTATATACCATTTTTATTTTCCAGATTACTCTACAATAGTGCTACCAATTTGGCCAGAGCAATATTTCTGGGAAATGTGTAAATATAAACCTTACTTACCATACCAAGTAATTTTATCAAATTATTTAAAAATATAAGTCACTAATCTTTCGGATACCACACTATTATTATATGTTGTCAGTTCCAAAATTAATTGTTTATTAGATGAACACCTCCTGGTTGAGTAAAAACATAATTTAGATACCTTTCTTTGAGTGAAAAACATAATTTAGATACCTTTCTTTCACGACATTAGCAAAATTCATCATTCAAAGGAATCCTTAGGGTTTCCATTGTAAAAAATAATTGTAAAATGAATATGCCACACCTAATTCTAATTTTAAAATCTGAATTATTAAATAGGCAATATTCTTTCATTGAAATATACACAAATTCTGTGTTAAAGAAAGGTAAATTTTTTTCTGTTCAGTACAAATCGAATGGCAGTTTCTAAAACAATGCTAACATCTAGATGCACTTGGATACATGGATTCCTTCAGCTGTGCAATGAACTAGCATTAAGTAGGATTACAATACAGTCAATCTGGCTCTGCCACTCATGATTTTATTGTCTCTCTCATTCTGTTTGTAATTTCTTTTCCCACTCTCTCTACCAGATCTGCAGGGTCTGCCCTGGCTTTTGTGGACCTAGAGCTGCCTGTACATGTTTGTACAGTTCTCTAGGTTCCAACTCATTCTTCTTTCTCTTTTGTATAAGACTAACATCTCTTATGAATGACTAAAAGTGGAAATGCAGGCAAAGTCAGGGACATACGTGGAGTGGACATCTATTGTTTTACCTGTCCAAATCCATGCCTCCTTCTGGTAAGACACTCTGGTTTTCCTTTGGGGAAACCACCTCTCACCCCCTGCCATTGGTTTGTTGGGACTGTCAATCAAGTGACCCATTCATCCTTGGCCAAGGAGTAGGCATATGACCTAAGCTGAGCCTTTCAGATTTTCCCTGCCTGGAACTTGGTTTTTATAAGGAATGACTCAAGAGAGGTTGGAACTGATTCAACCTGTGGTAGACTGTGTTAATGACCCCAGTTCTCCACTCGTCACTGTATCCACATCCTTTGCCTTCCTTCAGTGGGTGACACACACTTTTACATCCCTGGACCATGTTACTTGTTTTGGCCAAGGATATTAGCGTAGGGAACACAAGCAGAGTCTTGAAAAGTGCTGGCATAATTGGACTCACCTGGTCTTGTGCCTCTGCCACCAACATGAGAAGAATACGCCCAGCTCCAGCTAGGCCTGATGGCCCCAGGAAAAGGAGGATGGGAGATGGCAAATAGGATTGCCAGAGAAAATATAGTGTATTCAGTAAAGCATGAATTTCAGACAGACAACAAATACTTTTATTTAGTATAAGTATGTTCCAAATATCACATAAGACAAATTTATACTAAAAATTATTTGAATCTAAAACTCAAATTTAACTGGCATTCTATATTTTTATTTGATAAATCTGACAACCCCAGGAACAGAGTCATCTGTAGTGAAGCCCAGCCTAGATCTGCTGACTTGCACACTTGTGAGAAGTAAAGAATAACTGTTGTTTTATGCCCCTGAATTATGGAGTGGTTTGTTCAGCAGCAATAGTTAGCTAATACATATCATGAAAGGGCAGCCATCTGAAAGGACTATTATTTTTCACTAGTGTCTGCAACTTGCATCCCTAGAGATGCATGACTTCCGTGCTTTCCTGGCAAGATTTTTCGGCTTTTCATTTGATTCTGTGAGCTATTCCATAGTCTTCCAATGAATCACTCTTTTTTTACATTAAAATAGCCAGCCAATTTCTGTTGCTTAAACCAAAGAATTCTAATTGTTGCAAACTGAGAAGCAGTTATCTTAAGGAAAAATTTGAAGGGGGGTGTTGTTCAGAGAGGTAAATTGTTGTCATCTCTGCCTAGGTACTCATTGGGTTTCCACAAAACCGACTTAGTCGTATGTTTAGCCTTGGTCCTTATCTGTCAGTACACATTGCTTTAAAAATAACCTAGGTTTGCAAGACCATCTAATTCTGGCTCTGAATGTTTTAATGCCTTTATGCTTGGTCCCTACCTGACCAGCCTACAGAAGGAAAATAATCAGTTCCAGAGTAGGGAAGAAAAGTGGTCAGTTGGCTCATTTCCCTAATCTCAAATAATTACCAGTTATTACCTGTATTCAATTCAAAATGCCATTCCTAATGGTACAAATTAGCAAGAAATTGGTCTCGTTAGCTATTGTTCATTTGAAGTTGAGGCAAGGTGTATGTATTACTGTGTGTGTGGTGGTAAGGGGGTGTTAAAAACACAACACAACACTATCAACTTCCTAATTTCTAACCTTCCTTTGGTACCACTAGAGAAGCTTAAGCCCTATCTTTTGCATATGTAACAGACTATGGAACAGTATGTCCTGTTTGCCGGGTTCAGAAATCTACAGGATGTTTTTTGAGCAGCACTTGGCTTTAATAAGCATGATCTAAGAATTCAAGAATAAGAGTAAAAATATACACTGTAACACATAAATGCCATCTTGTGAAACATCGAATATCCATCCAGCCTGGCATTTTGCTTCTGAAAATGCCACAGAAGCATGTTTTGCTGCATGGTGTGGTAGTTTCCAGGATGGATGACAGGATTGGAAATGTAGCACAATGAACTAGATTGAGAGCCAGGGGATTTTGATCTTATCCTGCCACTAGCTCACAAGGCAACCATATATTCTCTGACATTTGCTTTTGAATCCCCATCATCAGGCACAATGTAGGTGCTTAACAAATTCTGAATGAATAAATGAACAAATTAATAAGAAATTATTTAAATCTCTCTGAGTCTTAGTTTCCTCATCTGGTAACTGGAAGTAAAATGCAAAGTTGATATTAGGCAATATTACAGGATTGCTAATGGGGTCAAATAAAGAAATGCATGTGAACTTGCTCTGCAAACTATAAGAGGTTCTATTATTTATTACATGCTAAAACTAGCTAATAAAGCAGTGTTGGCTTAATTCCTCCTAACATAACATAATAAAATAGTTAATGCATTTCTATGGCTAATGGCCTTCTAGTTATATATTTTGTGTGTGTGTGTGAGGAAGATCAGCCCTGAGCTAACATCCATGCCAATCCTCCTCTTTTTGCTGAGGAAGACTGGCCCTGAGCTAACATCTATTGCCAATCCTCCTCCTTTTTTTCCCCCTTTTTCTCCTCAAAGTCCCAATAGATAGTTGTATGTCATAGTTGCACATCCTTCTAGTTGCTGTATGTGGGACGCCACCTCGGCATGGCCAGACAAGCAGTGTGTTGGTGTGCACCCGGGATCCGAACCCGGGCTGCCAGTAGCGGAGTGCGCACACTTAACTGCTAAGCCACGGGGAATGGCCCCTCTAGATATATTTTTGCAGGCACTATTACTGCCAAAAGGTGTAGGTAATTATTACAATTCATAATTAATCATTAATATTGGCATTCACAATAAATCATCCCAAAGATATGTATTGAGTTCTTATCTACTAATGGGCAGATCTATGCCAATATGTTCAGCCATTTTGTCGATGTCTAGACATTTTATACCCATAATAAAAAGTGACACAAAGATGTGAGAGTGTACAACCATAAGTGAAATAAATCTCACCAAAATTTTTAGAAGCTTAACTCTTGGGATCCCAAGAAAAAGCTCTCCAAGTAGAATTTTGTCATCATTACATAATTTGTAATGTAAGTCTCAGTAAAAGGGAGATATTCTTTTATTTGTTGTTCTTGTAGACAACAGGTGTTGCCAAGTGTTTTGTCTCTGGAATTTGAGTCTCTGATGCCTTAGATCTTGCAGTAGAATAAAATAACTAGCAGTGATAATTTCTTTTCCACTAGTACTATTTTCCACTCCTATTAGCATCCATTTATCAAGCAAGAAACACCAGCCTCTGAAGTAGGTATTTGAAAAGGAGCACTCTATAGGAATGTGATTCCTTTTAGACACAAATTTCATGGGTGAGTAGGGAAAATATGGAAACTATAGATTCTTTGAGTGTCAGATGAAGCTGAAGGTAGGAGAAACTCATTATAAGTACCAGTTACTCCAATTTCTCTGCCAGGAGTGATTACAAATGCTGCACTTATGCATGCATTAAACAATGAACAAAGTGACTTAAGGAAAGAGGGATACTATGCTAACAATTTAGGGGAAAAGGTAAAATACAATGCCAAGTGCCATATGAGTAGTAATGGAGCAAAGTCAGGGAAATTGGAGCCAAGAAGCTCATGAAACGACACATTAAAACAACGTGCAGTCAAGAAAAAGTCGTCCTCTTGCAATCAGACAGGAGCACTTTCTGAACTGTACATGTAACTGAAAGTCAGTTCCTGAAGACTCACTCCCCATAGTCATCTGAGATGGAGCTATCATTTTACTGTGTTGGCTAAACGTATAAGCTGGGTAAGACACACTCTTTTGGGCCTTTGAGACCTACATTATCACATTCTCAAGTGGCCCTACGAATTCCTGGCACTGTCCTAGAAGGTCAGATTTATCAGATGTATAGCAAAACAGTCCCTAGAGACTCAGCCAGACAGTAGCCACTACCAAAAGGGTTAACTTGGGTCAGACTACTCTAAATAACTCAAATATGGTAGCAATGGGACAAAGAAATGCTAAGAGCTCACTTACACACCACTCAATGGTAGATGTGTACTTATGATGATACATGTGTGGCATGCATATCTGTATCTGGCTGAGTCCCCTAGTCTACCTAAGAATAAAGTATATTAAATAGGAATTTTTCTATATTTATTAAATGTTCAGAATTACAGTGTGGTCTGGTTTAGAAAGGGGAAAAATTACTCAGGCACCAACATTTGCATTCATGACCAGCTAAAGGACATGTCCACTGTTGCTGCTTCAGCAATAGGTATACTCTGTGGGATGTCAAATGGCTGTTCCCATGTACGGGTCATTGCCTTGCTACATAAGAGCAAACAGGACTATCCTGACTCTGTTCACTGAGGCTGCAGGTACTCAGCAAGTCAGCAGCTTCTCCAGAATCTCATATTCCCAGACCCTTATTCCAGCTGTTTGCATATTTGCTTTTGCTGATGTGGGAAAGCATCCAGAAGCTGATTTACTCAATAGGTGGAAGGAATGAATCTGCCATCTTCCCTTTCTCTAGGCAAAATAGCTTTCTCACTTGTACTTAGCGAATCGTCTTTAGATACTGTCCAACCAGAACAGATGGTTTTGTTATTTGGCAGAAATGGGGGTATTGAGCAGAGGGAAGCTCAAAAATATCAGGCTAACTAGGGTAGGTGGCAAATACCAACTGCGTGAATTCCAAGGTCTGAGACTTTATCAGGGAAAAGAGGAGAGCATCTTTTCCCCCTGTGCACTCAAAAAGACATACTTTCCTATGTTAAAGGGAGTTGTTAGGTATAATTATTAGAATAGATGAAACCTCAGGCTGTATTCCTGGCATCTACTAAAAACCCACTCCTTATTCCATGAAAAGCCTGTAAGATTTAGTCCTAAACCATGACACATCCTTAAAAGCTACAAAATACTTTATAGGCAACTAAAATATTTTTTTTTCTATTTTCTATTAGTTTTCTTAAAAAAAAATTTAAATGTGAGGAAAGCACTGCCTGTACCCCATGGATGAATTCTTCAGTTGTTAAAAGAATATTATAAACAAGTGCTTATATCAAAAGCAGAGAGGATTTTAAATCAGAGAGAAAAGAGCTGTAAGTGAATAAAAAATAGAAATATAAAGAGTTCAGAGACAAATCTGTTGTCTATTAGGCTTAAGAATAATACAAACCAACAACACTTATTGAGAGCCTACAACACGTGAAGGCACTGTCCTGGCATGGGCAGAGGTGAGGAGAGGATAAAACAATGACAATTATGACCTAGATCAGCCAGTTCTTATTGTTTCAACAGAAGTGCCAGCAGGAGGTTACGATGAAAATAATAATACTTACTCTAACATTTTCAAAATGGCTTACTCTTCATCTCATTTCTTCATTTCATTTTGGGAATCATAAATATGTACAGATAACTATGGTGCCTGTAAGATTCTCTTAAACTTAATAATTTCACGCCCACATTACTAGCCTAAATTCTATTTTTTTAGTTGCTTAAGGCATATAGTGTTCTTTGTGTGTAGGGGAGGTAGATTCTAATAGAAACCAACTAGGGTGAACTAAAGCATGCCTAGACTACAATGAAAAGAATAAAAGTTGTTTCCTGCCACTGCTCAAGGGCCCAGAAGATAGAATATTTACACAAAGAATAGGATTGACAGGAGGCTTTTAGAATTTCTTTCTTTGCATTGCCCTCGTTCCAAGCTTACCATGAACCATTGTGAACAGAATGTGGAACATTCACATTATTTCCTTCTAAATAAATAGAGTTACTATTGTGAATTAATTAATACATTCATCCCAATTATAATTTTTCAAAAATTATATATAATGATAGGAAATACAGTAATTGTTGCAAGTTTAAATGCAGCTGGGAGAAACAGAATATTTTCTGCAATTCTAAGTAGGTTTGAAAATTCCAAAGGGGGAAATAGGTGTGCAGCATTTGTGTGTGTGTGTGTGGAGGGGGGGGACAAAAAACAAAACCTTGAGTTGATGAATATGAGTTAGATCTCCATTTTATCTTTGCTTACCCTCTGTTGGAGGGGCAAGAGAACATTAATTAATGAAAGAAGACACCAACAAGTAGAAAAGTAAGAAGAAATAATAAAGATAATGAATAATAATAATATCTGAGGTAGTATAACATTATACAATTTACAAAACACTGGCATATGCTTTGCCTTATTTGATCCATACCCTACCCCTGTGCAACAGCTTGGACAAGTATTACCACCACCTCCCACCTATACATAGGTTGGATAATTGACGCTCAGCGAGGTTCATTCTCTTGGCCAACGTCACACAGCAAGAAAGTGAAAGTACGAAGTTTATAACCAGCTCTTCTGATTGTGTCAAGAAGATCCAGGAAGGCCTTGCTATTTCACAAACTAGATTATCTACCTTTTGAGATGTGCGATGCTGCCATGTTGATTGAATTAAAGAGCTTCCGAGATTGCCAGGGCAAAACTAGAGACAGGAAAGTCTGGGTAGGTGGGTAGTTGTGTGAAAGTACAGTGATGGAAATGCCACTGATTGTGTAGAGGCTCTGCAAGTTTACTTTACTGAAGCTAGTTTTCTCTGCATTATTCAGTTCAATTAATATTATATGGTTAAGAATTTGACTTTCTGGTTTTGAAGTATTTTTTTCAATAATGCTGATCATATTCATATCTGTAACTTGAAAAGCTTGAACAATTTTACAGTGGCAACTAAAGCCATCATCATGGGCCGTATTTACTGCCTATATCACATTTCTTCTCCCTCAATTTGGCCAACTTGAAATGGGATTTCTCTTCTCTCTGCCTCTTCTTCTTAAAACTCCAGAGGGTGGCATGGTGGTCGTGGTGAGAAGGAACGTCCCATCCCTGCTTCCACAAATGAATTTGGATGGGGTGAGTCTCTCATTAATCTTGAGCCAAATGTGAAGGTAGACATGGAGGCACTTCGGGTCCCACCTGTTTGTTCACAGCCCTAGGCATGTTATGGAGGAAATGTCAAAGATTTCTCTTCTCTTGCATCTGCACCCTGCCGTGATGTTTTATTCAAACCTCTATGTCCTAAGGAAACAAACACTGCCTATCAAAATCTCCCCCACCTGGCTCCCAGTCTCACACATAAACATGCACAGCACCTGTGTTTAGGAGAGCTGATCAATTCTCGAAAAAAGCGGTCTCTTGGTAACACGCTGCGAGGCCGGAGCACTCTGGCAAATGATTTCTGAGGCAGCGTGACCCTCTGTGACTGTGTTTGTCTCCATCTCACAATGCTTGTGTTTATACAACATGATGTGTCTGCTGACCCTGCCTTCCAACAAGGATGTTTTTAACTACGAGTGAAACTCTGGCTCATATGGAGAAAAACTGACTGCTGGGAAAATAGGGCAGAATGGAGGGGGACGGTGATGCAGACGTGCGAGCGGGGAGAATCAGCAGCACTTCCACACAGGGAGCAGGGGGGATTTCTCCCACTTGGCTCTGCATCAGCTCTGTATTTGGTATTGCCCTGGTGGCCAGCAGCGGAAGTAGCTTGTCCATAGGGCCTAGGCTGGAATGCTACGGAAACGCACCAGAGTTTCTATAGAGACTCTACGGAAAGTGTGAGCATTAGAGATGGAGAGTGAGCAGCTCCCACAGTCTCTGTCCATCCGATGTCTGTCACAAGCACATGAGCCAAGTTACAGAGAGGGAATTAGGAAGAGGTGGTTACGGTGGTCACGTAACTGGATGCACAGTGGCCCAGTCAGTCCTCTGGTCTATTGGCACTCAACTGACTGAGGGCAGCCAACACGATGGCTGCTTTGTGTTCAATAAGCCACAGACCGCACAAGGCAGAGGTGCACGCTGTAGCAGTGAGTGGGATTCTTATGTTTTTATCGGTTCCGAACAGCTCCAGATGGACTGAGAACCAGGCCTGTTGGTCACCAGAAGTATTCTTGATTCTTAGCCCACACTCCCCCTTTTCAATCCACCGGGAAAGGGCAATTGCTCCCTCTATTACTCTACCCACTCTCCCTCTGCCCTTGGGCAAGTCACTTAACCTGATCTGGAAAATGACTTGGCCCTGAGAGACTTTGGCCATTGAGAATCTTTGATTCCATGAGTCAGACTCACTCATAACTGTTACTCCAGTGTGAAAACACAGTGCCTACCCTTATGTGGCTTTTCAAGAAGTATACGTTAAGAGAGTGAATGAATAACTTAACTGAATCTTCAATACTATGTATAAAATTACATGGAAACAGTGAATACTCAGGGCCACATGTGATTACTTTGCTCTCAGCCTTTTGCTCATGCTTTCTTCCATTAATTATACAGCCGTCACATCTCTCTTGATGGTAAAATAGTCCAAGTGGCTCCAGTCCAAACAGCAAATTTTTAGCTATCTGCCCTTCCTCTAATGATTAGAGGCTGTATGAGGGAAGAGAATATCAGCCTCTTTCTGTGTCCTGTAAATTGAATGTATGCCCAGAGAAGCTAAGGTTTAAGTTTAAAAGAAAATCTTCTCCAACATATTTAACATATATACATATACATATAGTGTTACCGAAGAAATGTAAAAGAATGTAAAACGTCTCCCTCTGTTAACTTTCCATGAAGCTCCACAATACATTAGGCTTCCTTATGCTGGCCCCTCTGATAGCTTTGGGAGTCAGATCAGGTTTCAGCTATAAGCCAGCTGGTGCCATTCATTTAAAGTAAAACAGCTATGTAAGTGAGCAAGATTCTAATCACTAAATCTAATTACAAAGTAGAGTAAATTATTATAAATGTTTTTACAAGTGTCTTGAAACACTATAAAAAAGAAAAATTATCAACCAAACAAATCTGCTATGCTGGTAGTCGATAGCATCATTTGGAATTAGGACATTCCTGTGTGTAAATGTTATATGCTCTGCCTATTTCTGACACCTGAATCTCACATTCACTCATTAAAAACTTTATAACTTTTCTCTCTCATTCAATCAGATGCTAAACTGTTCGACTCAAAATACACCTTAGTTTATAGGTCCTAATGGGAGTAGTAGCAAAATTTCACTTACACTAGACTGAAAGGAACTCTAAATCGCTCCATTAAAATGGTAACAATTTGTCAAGGGAAGGAAAAGGCAGTGGGAAAATGAAAGAGAGACACTTTACAAGGATGTGTGTATTTCCCAGTGCAGATCTATCCTCTTCTATTTAACATGCTTCATTAAAATATTTCAAATGCTGCACATTCTCTGCATCACAACGCAAAACCAAAGATAAACACATTAACATTTAACTCTTGGCGTCCAACCTAGCCGTCTGCCCACATTTCTTACATCAGTTGTGTTCGTACGCAGTCAGGGCATCAGACCTCATCCTTTAGTCCATCTGCTTCCTCGAGGGATGAATGTGGGTGCTCGTAATGTTCAGAGATCTTCAGAATGGTCTTCCCAATTCATTGTCTATTATGTCCTTGCGGGTTGTGGGGAGGCTGTTAGTGCTCGCCAAGTGTCTATGTGCTTCTCTACATTTCCCAAGCTTTTGTGGTTAGTTTGGGAACATATAACTGGGCCAATGGAATGTAGAGGAAAGTGAGGTAAGCCACATCCAGGCCTGGCCCTTAAAAAAAGCCAGCATGTCACTCCAGCTCTTTCCTACCTTGTCATGGCAACTGTGGGGATATGTGATCCAAACAGCGTAGCTGCTATGTAGCAGGGGGCTGCCTGACCTGCACTGGATTTCATAGGCAAGAAATAAGCCATGAGAATTCAGCAGTATCTGCTGTGGCAGCTAACATTAATTACTCTAATCAAAACATCATTAAGAAGAGCAAACTATACAACTTTTATTTAGAAGCGTACTGGCCTAAAGTTGGAAACTGGATGTGACATTCTCTTAAGGTCCCTCATATTTCATGCTTATGACTTGAATGGAAATCCTCTTCTCCATTCAGTGAAGACTTTGGCCGTTGCTAATGACTATACAATTGATTTTCCAGTCTACTCATCCGTTTCTTTTATATTTTCTGACCAATTGTAGCCTCCTGCCTGACAATGGCCATTGCCAATAAGAGGTGTGGGAACCTCTCCTCTGCTCTGTGGTACCAAAGTCACTGTGCAGAGTCAGAGATGGATGTCTTGGCCTAATTCTGTGCCTCACTTTTGTCTTGGCACCTATCAGAAGTGTCCTACCTGCACGCCTGCCTCTGATTACAAGGCTTTGGTTTAAGAACCTGGAGGTGCCTGCTTCCAGACCCCTGATCTATAAGTCACATATCCTAGAAACTTGGCATTCTCAAGTTTGAATTTCATAATTTTATATAAGACACATAGTGTGAAAGTGAGTGCTCTGTAAAATCTAAGCAAAGATACTATAAAGGAATATTATTTGAATTAGAAAAATGGCATATCCCATCATGAGTCACAATTTCTATTCATAACTATAGAGATAATGAAACAGTACCAGAAATTCTAGAAATTGCCTGAGGAAATATTGTACTAAAAATGCTTATTTTATACTCCAGGTACTGTAACCAAGTTTCTCTCTATTTGCCTGTGCTTCTTAGTAAATAGCACAGCTGCCTGGAAATACATGAGCCCTGGGTTATATTTTTGGCTTTCCCACTGTCTTGTATTTTTTGTACCTGCAAGGTTTTTTTTTTTTTTTTCTCCCCCTAGCTAGATGAGGAGGACAATGCCTCAGGAATTATTTAAGGAAACTGTGTTACATAATCAATGCAAGGACTCAGAGACCTATGTATTCGTTTCCCTTACTTAAATACAAAATCATATTTTATTAGAACAAATAAGGTTTCTAACTTGGGGGGAGTATGTCCTCAGCTTTCCCATAGTGAAATGGTTCTATATTTGGCATTCTGCAGACCTCATTATTATATAATCATTTCTCCATAAGAAAAATATAAAGGAATTTCACTGAATATATTTCTAGTACAAGAGTTATTTTTAAGGGAGAATTTCAGGATCACAGTGAGGGAGACATACTGAAAGTTGTGACTCAATAGAAAATAAGAGCTGACCCACATAAGTAAACAGTTATCTAAGAGTAGCCTCATTCACTAAATACAAGGCTTCAAGGAGACCTAGATTTTGAGCCCCATATTTCCTCTCACTCCCAGTGGGGCTCCTTCAGGCCACAAAATCTCTCCATACCTCCGTGTATTCATCTCTAAAAATAACAGATGCCAATTTTCTAGATTCTAGGATAGATACAAGGATTAACTGAATCATTTAGGAAAAGTATATTGGATATATATACTTAGAATATTTTCTTTCAAGTAATCTTTTTTTCAGAAGCAGAAAAAGAAGATAAAATTGAGTCAGGATTGTACGGTAACATGACTGATTTTCATGTGGGGCTGTAGAATATGTCCCATGACTTTGTAGTTATACTTGGCCTAGCACATGTTATACCACTAATTAGGGACTTAGGGATTAACCTTCATAGTTTGTATATAGGTCAACAATATCCTACATTAAAAGATTCTACCCAACCTCAGCGGTATAAGCTTATCCTATTGAGAAGATGGCTTTAGAAGTCAATCAGGAGGACTGCTCCTTGAGTTGGGCCACACAGCCCAATGGCTAATGCTTCCCTGTATCCACGAATCTAAGAGGTCAAGGGTCTAATGTCAAAGGTGTGGGGGTGATAAATGCTCTGATCAAAGGAATAACTCAGAAATGTTTGAATACATATGCGGGTAGGAACCGTCTCTTTCAACATGTATTTATAGAGTATAATTTAGTGGCTAGATACTGGGCTCTGAAGACAGACAAGGTTCCAATCATTTTCTTCAACTCACTAGCTGTTAAATCTTGGGGAAACTGTTTAGTCTTTTGTTGACTCAGTTTTCTCACCCACAGAATGAGAAACTTAATCCATCTCACAGGATTTTCAAGTATTAAATGAGATAATTAACACACATGAAATACTTAACCAGTTGCATGGAATATAGTAAATGCTTTAATAAATGTTCTTGATCTTGGAACATGTTAGTGCCACCTGATTGGGATATTGGAGATGGTGGTTTAAAATATTTTTTTGGAACAAAAGAGAATGAATGAATGAATCAGTGAAGCACAGCAGATTTCTCTTTGGAAACATACTTTTGGGAGGTAACCGTTACCAGCAACTTTTATTTACTTTCGTCTGTGACGTCTCTGAAGAGTAGACTAAAGAAGCTACATAGTATTTATCTCTTCAACAGTGTGATACTTTGAATGTTTTTTTTTCTATTTCTAATGTCTTTGCTCTCAGATGAGTAGAAACCAGCTCCCCTTCTGAGATGTATGCTACAGTTGCTTAGCACTTCTACTTTTATTTGAAAGCAATTCATTTGGTAGGCCTACAATAAGATAGAGAAGTCCAAGTCAGAAAGGCAAAGGAGAGCACCAGAAAAGAAATGTTGCCCAAATACTTCTCATTTTCTCCATATCCTAAGACTAACGACTGAGATCTATCCCTTATATTGTGTAAGAGCTACAATTGCTTGAGAAACCACAACTGAATAATTTCTCTTTTGTGCAATTAAAATACCAACCTCAAGGCAGCATTATAACATTTTACATAAAATTTACTTCAGGTTTTCATGAGAGAGGGGAAAAAATACTTTACTTGATGTAGTTCTAAGGTCTTTCTTTCTTTCCTGCTAGAGTTTGAAATAGCCTATATTTAAATGTATAGCAGTGTCTTCAGAGAACCACAGGCATAGAGAATTAGAAGTCTGTAACTGGAAGCATCTTTTGGGGTTGAGAAATGTAAGCTATTGTGAAAGCTCAACAATACACGTTGAAATAATTAAATCTTTTGGAAATGATTGAACTGGATGTTTTCAAATACACAAATCTGCATTTGTCATTCTGAATTCTTTTTGTGGAAAGATGGTGTTTCTCCCTCTTGTTTAGGTAATTAAAAATAGTCACCTGATGATCATTCATTATCAAACATTTCTGCACGTGGAAAAAAATGTTTTGGGGCTGACACCTTGCTTGTGAAATTTCATCCTTCAAAGCAAGTCTTTCTCTAGAAGCTTTTATTCACTACTGGAGAGAGGGCTTAAAAACATTACTTGACGCCTAAGTAACCTGTTCCCAGCACAGAACGTCTCTCCCTTGGTGGCTAAGCTCCAGTGCCGACATTTTATGTAGATGCCATGCACCATCCTGAAAAGCTGGACAGGTTCCATTAGCATTAGGGTTTGGAGGAAGAGCTGTTGCTCCTTAGAACTTTACTTCTCTTATGAATATTATTGTCACAATTTATTTTAATGTAACGAGTGGGAGAGAAGGTGGGAATAAAATTCATACACAGAAGCCTCTATCTAACAGTCCTGCTGGTTTAGGCATCACAAAAAGAGGCACAGGAAAACCTTTGAGAGTTTGGAGCCTGCTGCTTGAGAGAGATAAAAGTAGAAGCAGCAAATTGGCTGCAGTACGATTGGCAGGTGCATTTGTTCACCGGTGGCAAGTTGGCAATTTAGTTTTCAATGACTAGCTTGTCTCTCTAAGGTTCACCTTTCAAAGTCTTCCCTTTTGCCCTCAACTTACATCGCCAAATCTCTGCCTCATCTTGAGTCCCTATGCTCCAGGTAACAGCGACTCTTTACCCTGCTTCTTTGTGAAAAAAATGTCCTGGTCCCCTTCTCTGCTTATTTGGAGTAGAATTGAAAAAAAGGAAATGGAAAACTTGCTGAAGCTGGTATAGCAGAACAACATGCCCAAAGAGAAAGCAAATGTATATTGTGTATGGATGATGTTGTCCTACCTGTGTAAACACAAGCTGAGGGGAGGGCAACTCTCTGGCAAAACACTGTGATTCTGACCTCACTCCAACATTTCCACAGATAGCAGATAATTCAAAGCCTTTGTTCCTACTGCCTGGATGGGACTTAAGAGAGGCAGGTCAGAGAAGAATTCAGAACAAGGAGGCTGATGAGAGCAATCTGTCTTCACTGAAAGGAGATGGAGGGAGGTGACAGTTGTCCAACTCCCTGCCTCAGATAAGCAAGGAGAAACGACTGCTTTCTGGGTATAGCTCATCTGGACAAAAACCATTCCATTTCCCTTTACATGAAAGCACACATAACCTTGAAATGTACATGACATTCATGTCAATCCCTGTTTATTTTTGTATCCACCATTGTTATTACATTGCTTGGTTCTTCATCTCTATGTTTCTATCATTATTAACTATCTTAGCAATTCCTATAAAGACCATGACAGTGCTCAAATCAAATATTAATAATAATCATAATAATACTCTTTTGAACACCTTTGGCAGATATGGAAAAGATCATGGCAGGATCTTCCAGGAGACTTCATTTAGGACTCTAAAGTGTCTGCAGTGAACTAGGTCACATGATTTTAAGGCCTATTTTAGTCAACAAAATGGCAAATTGATCCTGGGCAATAATCAAAAGAAGAGTGTATAGCAAATAAGTGCTTTCTGAATTACACAGTTGTGTGGTAATGAACATCAATTTATCAAATACGCTTGTCCCAAGTTAAGCCGAAAATTGATGAAACAACTCTATCTCAAAATCGTCTCTCCCTTCATGAAATCAAAGGTATCTGAGTTTAGGTCTCTGAACATGATTCATCTTCAAAATTCAGTTTGTTTGCAAATGAATGACTAACATTTGATTGTCCCCTGGGATGGGACCTCTTCTGCCTGTTCATACAGTGGGGAGAGAGGGGGTAAAACTTAGATATTTCGCTTTTAAAATGGCATTGATCATGCCATAGAGATGTGTACTATAAAAGAGTTGAAACAATAGAAATGGCAGTAGAAGTTAATGCTTGATACCAACAAAAAACGTCTCAGTATTCCCAATAGATACAGCTCCTGAGATATCATTTACTTTTAATTCAGCAAGAAACAAAGTCATGCACATATTTTGAGTGCCACAGAAGTACTTAAAAAGTAAACTTTGACTTCCAAATGGAATACATCACTTTATATAGTAACCTGTTTTGAAAACTTCTTGAACGTGGGAGCATTTCCTCTACGGTTGTTGTACTTGAATATACTAGGAGCATTAATTTATGCTTGAAGTAAACTATATTAGTTGCTTTTCCTTGCCATGGACCTCCACACACTGCTACAGTAGAACCAACATATGTACATATGTACACAATTTACTTAAATTGATTGATGTTGATTGTACCTTAAATTTATGGGCAATGCTAGGTGATGAACAGGACCTTCACTGCTTAAAAATTTTATCTACCATTCTGAAGCATATGTCACTTTATCAAGTTTAGGATTACCTATTTTTATGTTCCCACTATGAGAAGATGTGAAGGGATATGATAACAATATCTAAAATTTATTGAGCACTTACTAAATGTTTTGTACATATTGATTCATTGAATCCTCTTTACCACTCTAGGAGGTAGGTATCATTAATATTTATTCATTTGATAGATGAGGAAACTGTGTTACATAGTTAGCCTGGGTTAGAATCCTAGGTCTGCTACTTTCTATGTTTTAAGACCCTGTGCTCTTAACCCCTATTCTATATTCCCTATCAGCATCTGTCAATCCATTAATGAGCTCTGAGTCAATTAACTTGACTGAATATTCTCTTTCTTTCTCCCTACCCTTATGTGTGTCTCCAAAATACGCATGTTTGGTAGCAAAGGATAATCTTATAGAACAAGGAGGATAATCCTTTAGTCAAGACTTGTACAAATAGCTATGTTCCCCTGCTAGAAGCTCTAGGAGGGTAATGATCCCACATATTTTTCTCAGTCTATCCTTGATCTGTTTGGAAATTTTATACCTTTCTACATGTCTTTCTAGTGCAGGGCTTCTCAACTTTGGCACCACTGACATACAGGCTTGATAACTCTTTTTCTGTGAGAGTTGTCCTATGTATTTACAAAATGTTAAGCAACACCCCCTACCCACTAGATACTAGTAGCTCTTCCCCGCCATCTCTGGCCAGTTGTAACAGCAAGAACATCTTCAGACATTGCCAAATATCCCTAGGGGGCAAAACCACCCGTGGTTGAGAATCACTGCCCTAGAAGGTTGTGTTGGATAGACTAAAGAAGGACAATGATGTACCAGGCTACGGGTAAATGTAGAGGGCATGACCCATCTTTCTCAAAGATAATGGCAACTCCCACAATAGAGAGATTGGCCCTAAAATTGAATTACTCTTGTGTCTTTGCTCAAAGAGTAAAATTAACTGTGGAATCAGGTTCTTAAATAGCTCCAAAAGCATATCAATTTCATTCCTTGAGATGCTGCTCTACTTAATTAAAAAATGATAAAGGATGATTTCACCTATTACCATTATTTTTTTTTATTATTTTTTAAACACTCGTCTCTGGTTACTGCATCCTCTTTTAATAACAAATTAATTAAATAATTAAAAACCTTCTAATTTATGTGCTTACAGAAGGTTCTAAGACAAGCATTCTGTTTATCTTTTTCCATGTAGAATGTGAATCATGAGGATTCTGGGAGGCTAATATATAATTCTTAGTGTCATTTTAATGCTAATAGACATGAAAATGTTGCTTCTGATTCTCCACTCTGCTTGAGGGAGGAGTGATGCCACTATCTACCTAACTCAGAGCAGAGGTCACCTCAGCACAAGGCAACAAAATGGCATTTCCTGGGCACAGAAGCAGCCTCACAGTGTGAAATACTATCCAACAAAACTTACCAGGAACACTATGCTAGCTTGCTGCTACGCGTAGCAGACTTTCCCATAACACCTGGCTTGTGTGCAAATGGCTCTGTAGGATTGGAGGGAAATGGAAAGAGTCCATTCTTCGTGTCTTTCTACTTAACGTTTTCATAGGTTCCTCTACTTTATGTCCCAGATCCCTATTTACCAACTTAAGGCAGAGGCAACATTATTCCCCATTTAATTCAGATATTACCAGTAAGAATGCTTTAGATACATGGACAGACAGGATGTACTCAGGGGAAATGCTCAGGGTTGATTACCTGGCAGTGTTATGTACTGAGAGAAATGCTGCTCTGTTCTCTGGATGGAAAGCAAGGGGAATAATAATATGTAAATTGATGTAACAAGATTTTTGAAAGCTCAGCGTTATTTCCCCTTGCCGAAAGATTTCACCTCACCTTATTAACTAGTCTAACAACGCTGCCTTTTTTTGTTTGTGTAATTCTTGTTTCCTCCCATTTAGCACATAGAAAAAAGCATTAGTAACACTCTTGGTTTTAAATGAACCCTATTAATATTCGCCTCTGCAAGGGACTCTGGGATAATTTTGATAAATGTGGCCATGAAGCTGATCTGACAGAGCTGAGTGTGATGTTTGTGTGTTCACGGGGAACTGCTTCATGCACAAAAGGGAGACAAATGGAGATGAGGAGTCTGGCAGGTCTCTATTTCTAAGCCACAGCTAGCAACCTAAAGTAGAAGTATAATTGTAGTTAAAAAAAATCAATCTAATCCAAAACAAAACAAAACAAACATTTCTTACGAAGATAAAATGAGTCCACTACTTTCTGAATAGGAAGTTATTCACGTACCAGCGTCCTCAGCTCTCACAGCCCTGGCTGGTCAGATCCAGGAAGCTGTGTGGGAGGGTAATGAGAACAAAATCCATGTATGTAGGAGGAGAGGTGAGCACGGGGTTCAGGCTGCATTTCTCTCTGCTGCCCGCCAAGCAGTGGAAGTTTTCCCTGAAAGACTAGATGCCTCATGGGGAGGTGATTACATTTCCAGGATGAGAGAAAAAGAAAAGACAGGCTGCCGTTTCTGAAAAAGCTTTATAGCGAGTGTCAGAGGTTCTTGGAAATGGGATCATTCCGTATACATCGGTTGCCTGAGGAGGCCCTCCTGAAGGTTGTTAGCTTTAAAAAGGAATACATAAATAAGTGGTGCGGTGTTGGAGGATTATGAGCAGCATAGAGACAGTTATTAATTATGGTAAAGGATCTTGTAGCCTGAGCAAGCTGAAACTCCAAATATGGGCACATAGAATAAAAGAGAGAAAATTCACTTCTTTCTATAACTGCTTCCAAATATTTCCCTTTATTCTCTTTAGGATTTCTGTATTAACTTTTATTATGAGGTTTGATCCTATTTTGGGAAACAGTGTCCATTTTCTCAACAAAGTCCCCAGACAATCACAGGGAGGTCTTTGAAGAGGACACTGGCAGGAAACAAGTAGGAAGTAAAGGTAGTGGAGGCAGTGGTTTGGTGATTATATTTTGAGAAGAAATGGCAAACCTGGAAGAAGATGGTACTAGGGTAAAAAAAATAGTCTTAAGCCACAGTCAGCTCAGAAAGCTTGTTCTTGGTGGGGTGATAAAAAAAAAAAAATACATGAGGTTAGGATTCTTCACAAGTTGGATGTCCCTTAAGTGTTTCTGAGAAGCAGAATGGAAAGATTGATGATTACATGGCTATCTTTTACTGAGCATGTCCTGTAATAGCAAGTCTTGTTCTAAGAGTGTTTTATTTAATTACTAGATTCTTCTTGAGATGTAGATATTATCATACCCACTTTACACATAATTAAACTGAGGCTCAGAGAGATTAACCATATTGTAAAGTAAATGGTGTCACTCTCATAAGGCAAACCCAGACTCAAGTTTAGGGATCCCCAAAGTCCCACAGCCTAGAGGGTCCAGGCCTGCCTAACTTCAGAATAGAAGCTCTTTTTCTCCACTTACTCATGTTCTTTATGAGTTGGCCCTTGTATTAAGAGATGAGAAATAGAAATACTTTTTGAGAGGTTAAAGTAGGGATGTTTGTTACGCAAGCCATTCTCCATCCATATAATTGTCAGTCTTTCTCTAAAGACTCATAGAATGCAACTCTGTTAACATAACATTTCTTAGAATTTAAAAGACACAAGAAAGCTGTATTTTTGAAACTGACATGGTTCTTATTCTGCACTGCATTGCCTTTGGGGTGAATGCAGCCCTCCTGTTCTTAACTTGGTTGCTGGGAGCCTGCACCTGGTAGAGGCATCTCCATCTGGTGGTCCAATCAGAAACCATTAAGCACTGAGGTAGACTGCCTGGAAGTGGAAAATACGGAGCAGGGAAGCTCAGCTTGGGCTACATGACTTTACCTTTGGAAAAAAGAAACAGAAAAAAAAAAAAAATACAGACCACACAGCCTACAGAGCGATTGTTTTTGCACAGCAACTCTGGTCTAATTGATTTGGACACCACGGCTAATTTTCCCTCAGACATCTGTTAGCACACATTAGTGGATGTCGTTAGGTGGGGAGGCACAGAATAGATGAGGAGCAGAGCTCAAAGGCCCTGGTTTGGGAGACTGGAGCAGACGGAGGAATGGCAACAGATAGAGTCTGCCAGCACCCCAGCAATGTCAGATACCTCTGCTGCAGAAACCCTGAAAAGAAACGATAATGGCTGGGAAGCCACGAAGTCGCGTATAATTGTCTGATCCTTTCTTGTGTTTGCCCAAATGATAAGTGTTTTCTGAACTTCCAAGGGCAAAACAAAGTTGCCTCAGACATCAACAGAGCCAAAACAGACATAAAACATAGACAAGCACTGTGAATGCTCCTTCTCTCCTCTCCTCATCTTGTTCATTCTTGTATTTCAGACATTAGCATGCAGTGACGACTCCAGGGCTCACTCATATACCAGTCAGGCAGGTGATAAAATGCTGGTCAGGTCAGAGTTGTCTAAATCATCTCGCATTGCAAAGGGCTGAGAAATAAGTCCAGTTTTATCTATTCTTTCCTATGCAGCTGTTCTCGGATATTTAAGTGATGCCAGAATGCAGTTCCCATCCTTTGGGACATGTTTTGCAGTTGAGCAAGTTGGAAGAATCATCTGATGCCCTCAAAGAAATCCTCCAAGAGCTGGTCTATACTGATGACTACTCTTCCGATGAAGATATTTAAAAGATTATGATCCTTTTTCAGAAGTAGTGCAATGTTATTGCACATAAGCTGGATAAAGAAAAGGCTCCATCTCAGTCCAAAACAGAAAAATCTTACATACAGGCAAATATTTCTCTATCGATATAGATACAGACTCAATCTTTCCCTCACTGCTCCTAGCATCCTTTATAACATATGCCTCTAATCAGTTCACTCCCTTCTGAAAATCTTTACTTACTAGTCTGCGAGGTAGAGTCAAATGTCTTTCACAGGGTATTCAAAGCCCATCATATTCTGGTGTCAACTGATTATTCCAGCTTCATCTCCCCAAATTCCTCTCCAAGTTCCTCTTACTCCATTTAAAATAGCCTACTTGCTATTTCCTGAACATCCAAGCCAATTCTACACCTATGTTTCTCTTTCTTTTGTTACTTTTGACGGCCTGGACAACTCAGGCTTATCCTTCAAGACTCTGCCCCACATCTCCTCCTCATGGAACCTTTCTCATATTCCAGGGAAAGAGCCATTCCTTCTCTGGGTGCCAGCTGACTTTACTCATGTTTCTATAGATTTTTATCATTTAAAATCTTTATATAATTATATAATACTTATATAAATTATAATTTTTGTTTGCATTTCTATTCTTCCTTCTCCTCAACTTCCCTCCTTGCCATCCATGCATATTTAGCCCTTGAAGGCAGGGCTATGTTATTAACCATCTTTGAAATTCCAAAATCTGGCACAGTGCTTGGCATATGGTAGGCCCTTAATAAATATCTGTTGAAAGGATAAATTTATGGATAAACTTTGCCTCTGCATGTAACTGTCTTGGTAGCAGATGGTGGAGTGATTCATAGTTGGAGAAGAGTATCAATGATAGGACTTCTGAATGACCAGGTATCTTTCACTTGGTAGAGTTGACAAACGTATCCATCCTGAAGAACTTTGTCATGCGTGTGCATTCTTTACATAAGATGGCAAAGAAGGAATCACCAAACATAAGGTCCTGGATTGCCACCAGTCTGCCAAGGAAGGAATATTTTGTGCAGTACAGTTCTGAGAGCTAAGTCATGGTGATTTATATCTGAGACCTTGAAAAATGATGAATTAAACTGGAGTGACAAAAGATAATGCATGAAGTACCCACAAAAGCATATCTCTGAATAGTGTGACTTAGCAATCGACTCACCGTCAGAAGAAATATAAAATAAACAGAGTCACATCACTTACATTGTGAGCAGATCAAACAAATATAAATGTAACAACGGATTCCTGTGAGCTGCTTTTGCTTCCACACAACTTAATGATAGGAGTGGGAGAATCAAACTGAAGTATTTATTTAGCGCTTATTATATCTTAGGCACTATGTCAAGTCCTTTTATGTTATTTAAGACAAGATATTATCATCTCCATTTGAAAGGTTAGGGACTGAGGTTTAATGAAATGATATCACTCGTCCAAGTCACACATCTAAAGCTGTATTACCAAAATCAAACAAGTGTTCTGGTTTCAAGGCCACAACTCCTTTCACCATGTAACAACTTTCTGTTTCTTTTCTCCATTATGATGTGGTACGAAATAAAATATGATGCAGAGAAGACACAGGAATTAAAAATAAAGAGGGCTAAGGAGCTACTGGAAAGAGGAGGTGAAAGGCAATGCAAGAATGGACGAACTGAGGTTCACAGCTATAACTCTACAGGAGTTGATGCTCTAGAACGTCAGTTGAGCACAGAACCTCCTCTTGGTTCACTCTCAGACTATGATCAAAAGACGATAAATACAGTGTCTGCGTTATAGAGGATTGCAGTGCCCTACTGGAGCTTGAAGCCAGGGGTGCCCATCTGTCCTAGCTTTAGTGGGATTGATCAGGCTTTGCTATCTCTGCTTTCTGCCAAATAGAATCAGAAGGCATCAGTGTTAGTAATTTGGGAGCAGTTTTTGGCTACATAAGTGGCTGTTAGTAGAATTTATGGCCAGAAAAGCTCAATTCAGGGCCAGGCTGTAGCAAAACCAGGGAGTAGACAGTTCATCTTCTCTACGTTCCTAAGTGTTCCATTCTTCCCGGTGACCATTAGTCAGGAAAGAAAGCATTTGAAACATTCTAGTAATTTATAGCAAGGTGTTGGTGGCATCTGTTACCTCTCTCCTCCACCTTCTCCCAACAAAGAGGTATTTGCCTTTTAAACTCTGTCCTAAGTTCTGCAACTGTAGAGTAGTTGCAATAGATGTGACAATAGGGTGGTTACTTGTATAACTACCTTCACTGACTACTCATGAAACTGCTTTTTTTTTTTTCCTTTTGTTGACTGGATATGAGGGACCTCTAGCTGCCTCGTGCATTTCCCAACTCTTATCTTGGACCAATTAACCAATTTCTTCTGAAGAAGGATAATTCTGGATGCATAAAAATGCATTCTTAATATCAATGATCAGCTTTCAGAAATTAGGTAAAAATACCAGTGTTTTCACTTTATATTTCTATTGCATGTATATTTTAACCAACCTTGGTTACTGAACCAAAGCAGAAAACCAGGTAGAGTTAGCTACTATATATGTATTTCATTTGAGGAGGAGTCAAAGGTCCTGCTCACTTACCCTACTTAACAGAGAATCTGTCTCTTTAAAGAAAAGATAAAGGGTTCCATGCAGCCCAGGAATTATTCCTTTGCTGGATATCTTCCATTTGTACACTGCCTCCCATCCCAGATTCCTCTGGTCTGTGCCCTGGAAGGCTGACTATATGAATTATGTCAACGGCATCCTTGCCTCTGGCTTCCAGTTAGGATCGGCCAGTGAGGAACATTGCTGAGAGATTTGAAGGACAGGGGAGAGTGCGGTCTAGGCGTTTATTGCTCTGGCTCATGCACCAGTGCCTCCATGGGCTGGCTGCAGTCTCCTACTACATGTCCCAGCTCTCATCAGAGGTTCTCTGCACACAGCTCTCTCTTTTTCTAGCTTCTAGTAACTGCTCCCTCCCATCATCCTCTTCAGACCTAGATGTGATAACAGCTTCCTGAAGTTACTTGCCCCGGGGCACTGCACTGTACCCCGTGATTTCCTTACCCTTTGCCTCTTGCCCAAATATTAAAAAATAGTCTCTATTAAACTCCTTTGAAATTATCCAGTTTAAGTTTGCCATCTGTTTCCTGCAGGGACCCTGACTGATAAAGCCTGATAACTCAGATTTACCTGTATTCTGAAGCCTAAATATGGTCCTTGGGGAAATTAGAAAAAAAATGCATCCACTAAGTCACACGGTTGAAAATGGGTGGTTTAGCCTAGAAAAACACCAGGAAACCAGATGAATTTCCCATGCCCGATACTGTCCGTTAGAATGTGGCTCACATTCACCCACTAAAGCATGCTTCCCAGCCAAGGTTTTAATTGCAAAATAAAAGGTTTGGAGTCAGTTTTGCTCTCCCCAGGCCAAGGGCATATTTCCCAGTTACTTCTAAATGACTTCTTTTTCAAAAGATGCAAAATATGAGTTGCCATGAAATGCTGTCTTTTTTCCAACAGCCATAAAATTCATTTGTATCAGCAGTGTGATCAATGATATCTTGTGAAAGATAAACTGTGCCTTAGAAGGCCCCAGTGCAGGGCACACTGGAGTCCAGAACTCCAGCATGGCTCCCAGCAACAATTCCAGAAATTTTGGGTTAAATAATAAAAAAAGAAGCACAAAATATATATTTTTTTTAATTTATGGAAAGGCTGTAAAGATAGTACAGAGAGAGCACATTTATTTCAGTCTAAACTGAGAGGCATCATTCTTTTTTTTTTAAGATTTTATTTATTTATCCCCCCCCCCCCCAGAGCCCCAATAGATAGTTGTACGTCATAGCTGCACATCCTTCCAGTTGCTGTATGTGGGACACAGCCTCAGCATGGCCGGAGAAGCGGTGCCTCGGTGCGCGCCCGGGATCTGAACCCCGGGCCGCCAGCAGCGGAGCGCGCGCACTTAACCGCTAACCACGAAATGGTGCTAAATGGAATCTTCTTCCATGACTGCCTCCAGCCGAAACCTGGTGGCAGTAAGCAGTGAGGGACTATTTGGGAGCCTCATTTTCCCCTCCAGAGGTATGGAATGTGCAACTGAAAAAGAGCGAGCTAGCTTGGGCACCTGACACAGCTAAGGGCTGTGAATCATCAAGGCCCGCCCAGGAGCAGCAAGGTGAATGACGGTGAGCTCCCTTGTCAGGTTTTACCCTCCTATACATTTGGCAGGAAAAAATGAGGGTTTAAAATAGCTTTCCTGCAGGTTCCATGTGACTCGTCACTGGACCCAGACAGCACAAAAGGGCTGATTAGTGAGGCAAAAAAAGAGGATCTTCTCCTGAGATGACTTCCAAAAGCTGCTTCTTGTAGCACAAATCTCCCTTTGAAAATGCAAAACTTGCTGGGAAAGGCAGCAGCATTCTCCCCTTCAAATGACTGAATTTTGCTTGGAAATCCATTTTTTTTTTTTTTTTTTTTTTTTTAATGAGGATCACCTTTCAGCTCCAACGGTCTTTACTTGAGGAGGAAATGAAAATTCAAAGGACAATCTCTCCCCAAAGCCATTAACCTAGCTTTCTTTCCCACTGGCCTTCAGGAGAGAACCCAGCCTCTTCTTCACAAAGGTCTGAACAATGGCTTCCCGACCAGCTCTGGCTGCCAGCAGAGTCACAGAGATGTCACTTCTAGTTTGGGTGCCCACGCGGAATGCAATGAGGGCCCCATTCATGTCAGGGCTGCCAGTTGAGAGGCACTGGCAGGTGCTGATCGCTGAAATAGTGCAGGGGGCCGGGAAGGGAGTAATTCCATTTTCCTCTCCCGATGGAGTAAAATTGCTCCCTGGGGAAATACAAGCGGAACAGCTGTCATCCTACCAACAATTGCTTCAGAATTTCCTTGCACCCATTTGTTCTTTAAATGTTGAGCAAAGTACAGAAAAATAAGGGGAAGTGCTAAGATGTGAAGCGAGGTAAAGAAAATAGAGGAAGGTGGGATTTAAAAGAAGAAAAGGGAGTGGTGGGGAGAGGCATCATGAGCTGAAGAACTGCCATCCCAGGCTGGTGAGTGATCCAAGTGGTCCAGGATGGTGGATAGCGGGCCAACAAGGGATGCTTCACAAGGATCCCCTGACTGATAGCTTACGATTGTGGACAAAATCCTCTGTGCATAGAGCTGGCAATGAAGAGAAAGGAGAGGAAGAAGAAGGATGATGAAAGAAGGGGAGGAAGAGAGAGAGAGAGAATGAGTGGGAGCGGGAGAGAGAGAACATACATGCTAATTAAAAACTTAGAGGGATATAGAAGAAACATTATATACAGCTTTTATTTTATTTCCCTCTTATTCCATTGAACATCTTGGGTTGTGGCTTTCACAAATAAGTATTTATTTTAAATTAAGGAAGCAATTATAGAGAATTTACATTTTCTGTATAAATTTATTATAAGGATTGCTTTCTCCCAAGACCTGGCACAGAAAATTCCTGACTGGCTTTATGCCTCTAGGTCCTTGGTAGACGGACACTGTGCCAGTGAGGCTGAGAAGTTCAATGTTAAAGGATGATGGGGCAGCAAGACAAGACATTCTGCAAAAGAGTTCTAGTGTTTAACCTCCCATTAAAAGAAATTATTGACCTGCTAGCTCCCAGTTCCCAGGCACTTGGGCTCCATTACCCGGGAAACTTCCTTCAGAGAGGGCCTGCACTCGTGCATTGTGGTAGTAAACAAGTCAGTGTGATGATGTTCAAGGAGCTCACGTGCCCCCAAACCAATTTCACATCTCATGCTTAGGTGGATGGGATTTGATTGTACATGCTCTTTGGTCTCTCTAAGCTGGTGGAGAGGATCAACCAGTTCTGGAGCAAAACTCGGCTTCGTTAGAGAAAGCAGAGTGGAATGCAGAGTGAAAAGACTGGAAATGACATCAGGGTAAAGTATCTCTATTCGCAAGTCAACCTGGCTCTGAGTTAGTCGAGAGGAAAGGAGGATGTTCAGTTTGAAGCGTGTGGCACTGCCCTTCTTCTGTTGCTCATTGTCACCAAAAGTAAAAATTCTTAATTTACAACTGAAAGTATCAATCTCCACATTATATCTGAGAACTACATATCCAGTCCTAGACCTGCAGCCCTAACAGCAAGGTCAGATGTTCAGTTCAATTACATCATGGTTATTGAGCTCCTAGCTCAAGGCAGTTTGGGGAAAAACAGGCAATTTACTCATGATTTTTTCCTACCCTCAGTGTTCTTACGACCCAGAGAAGGAGATAGGCATATAAACAATCACAGATCAAGGAAATGGGTGACACTGTGGAATAAAAACAATGAACTAAAAGAGTTCTGAGGAAGGAGAGATCGTTTATGGATGCTGGAAAGTCTCCTTGAGGACACAGCAATTCAGATGAACAGGAATGTATACTGATGGGGTGAAGAGGAAATTCTAGGCTGAGGAATACTTTGTGCAAAGGTGGCGAAGTTTATGAGTTTTCAGGGGTTGACAAGTAGTTTGATATGACTGAAACATGGGGAATGTAAGTAAATGTAACAAGAGACATGGTTGGAATGTAAGATTATAGGAAATTCATGGAAAAGATGAATGTCAGGCTAAAGTGTGGTACTCCACATGGTAACATGGAGTCATTCAAGTGTTTTGCATAAAAGAATAACAGGCACTAGCGTGTTTTTGAAAGGCACCTCAATTAAGGAGGTAGATTGAGGGTTTTAGATTAGAGGCAACTGGTAAATCTGCTTTTCTTTCACTATATACTTCATGTTTCATTTTTGAAACATTGTGTTAGATTTCTATTGCTGCTATAACAAATTACCACAGACTTGGTGGCTTAAGGCAGCACAAATGTATTATTTTTACAGTTTTGGAGGTCAGAAAGTCTGAAATGGGTCTCACTGAGCTAAAACCAAGGTGTTGACAAGGCTGTGGTCCTTTTGGAGGCTCTAGGGGACAATCCCTTCCTTGCCTTTTCCAGCTTCTAGAGGCTTCCCACATTCCTGGGCTGCTGGCCCCCCTCCATCCTCAACGCCAGCAGCGTAGCATCGTCCCATCTCTCTCTGACTCTGACACTCTGCTTTCGTCATCGCATCTCCTTCTCTGACTAATTTAAGGACCCTTGTGATTACACTGGGCTCACCTGGATAATCCAGGATAATCTCATCTCAAAACTCTTAATCATATCCACAGGGTCCTTCTTGCCATATAAGATAACATGTCACAGGTTCCTGGGATTAGGATGTAAACATCTTCAGAGTGGAGGCATTGTTCTGCCTACCGCAGACATACTTAGCTCAGAGTATAACGCACAAAAGGAGAGAGTGAAGAGCAACCCTCCAAGAATGGACTCCTCAAGACCTGTCCTAGATTCCAGCCAGTGAAACTGGCCCTATTCATAGTGTCTCACAGACAAATCAAAATAGTCCCGGAGGAAAGGGTTTCAACTAGTACTTTGCTGCCCCACCTACATATTCAAACCATTTCGCATTAACACTTCCAATGAACATTGAATAACGATTTAACAAAAATACAAAAGATTGCGTTCCCTTAATGTCAGGGAAAAGTAGAAAAATAACTTTTGCAAAACATTGGATTAAACATTTGGAAAACTAAGATCATTCTTCTGCCTTTGCCTGAAAAATTAGCAACAAAGAATCTGACATTTATAGTCACATTTACCACCATGCAATAATTTTCTGTTGCAAGATCACAGACCAATAGTGCCCTGTGTTGGGGCTATTCCTTTCTAGGGCTTCAGGCTTCAAAAGGTTTATTTTTTTTCTTATTCTCTATTATATTTTCCGTGCTCCAGGTACATGAAAATATATTCTGAAGTACAAGTATAGATGATAACAAGCATGTAGTACAAAGATTCTTGGCCTAGGATTCAGGAAAACACCATACCTGTCTCTGATTTGCTGTGTGATTAGGATGAGACTAACAAACATTATCATGTCTCAATTTTCCTGTTTGTTACTCAGTATTAAAAGATATTGGCTCTGTGTATGCTATGGAGATGTTGTGGGATGAAGAGAGATACAGTACGTGAAAGTCCTCTGAATGAAGTTCAAAACCAATGGAGGTTACTGTCCATTCATTGACCACATGCTATTTGCCATGTGAGGTGCTATACTGGAGATACAGTGATAACACCACGTGGTGTAAAGCCAAGAGTGGATGAGCGTAACCTGGAAACAAGTACAGTGAGGTGTGATCATTGCCATAAGACAGATATAGAAATTGTGTGTTCACTTACCTTATTTGGTAGTTGAGTGGTTAGAGATGAACATGATGATTTGAGGAGTCTATTTAGAATGTTGTGGGCAAGTGTTCTCTAGAAGTCAGAGTTGAAGGTGGGGTCCCCCTCCCCAACCCTTGGAAGATACTGATCTACCTGACATACAAAAAAAATGAAATCGACTACACTTGGCAGTGCCTTCAGCTCACAACCTAATAAAGAGGAATAGGGCTCTTTGGAGTTCCTTGCAGACTATATTTCTCAGTCCTGGCTATTGGCAAGACCTATTCCAGGATCAGTCATATTTGTCATTCTTCAAATGTGTGTGGAAGGAGTAAAGAATGATTGGAGAAAAGTGACACTGAATTCCATATGCTTCCTTTTTAAATAACTTATACATCAAATCTGCTTAGTCTACATGTCAAGAGAGGATTTTTCAAGCTAAGGTTGCAAATTCCTGTAGGTTCTGAAATTCTGCCTGTTCTTACATCATCATTATTTTCAAAGAGTTTGCAGTTGGAGTATAACTCACATTATTACTAAGCAAAAGATGGAAAAGGGCCCCTGTTTTATGTTTGTTTGTTTGTTTTCACAGCTCTTTTAACAGGACTATTGAGGCAGCAGCTACATTAAAACTGGAAGCTTGCCTTTTATAAAATAATATTTCCTACCCCATGATTACGAGAAAGATGCTACCTCGCCATCCTCACTCTAATACCAATTTTATTTATTTATTTTCATTTCTGGGACTTATACCTGCCACAAGAAAAAGTATAAACTAATAATAGCATAATTCTTTGCACATTAACACAAAGATGGTCTACGTGGCTGAAGGATAGTCATTAGGCCCTGTCTTTCTCATATTGTGGAGGAATCAAATTGGATCATCCACATTTTTGTCCATTCTCTTCCATGACCAAATATACATGTTGAACTAATTTGGGCTATAATGAAATCTGATACAGAGGTAACCAGTCATGTAGGAATATGACCCATAACTAAAAATATGATTCCAACAGATAAACTGACCTAACTAACCCAGATATATCATAATTGTACTTATTATTAACAGAAAACAGAGCACAACACATTTCACAATAATGTTAGCCAGAAACAAAATTGTTGGAAGAATAATAGTTCTAATTAACTCTCTGAGCACAAAAATTACTTTTTAATAACAAAGTTGTCTTTAAGTTCAGAAAGGTAACTCTACAAAATATGATTACAGTACCTCTATTTTCCTTATTGTCTTTGCTCTGTCAATGTCTCCTTCATCTGCCAAAGATCCCAAGTGCTCAGAACAGACCTTTCTTTTCTGTTATTGGAGGAAATGCAACCAAAAAACAAATCCTCACCAAGTCATTAGGGATCTTCAATACACCATGCCCTGAGCAGTTTTTTTCATTGATTTGTGGACGCACTAAACAAATCTTTAGTGAGTATCCACTATGTACTGAGCACTGTGCCAAATATGGCATTCACAAAGTAAAGGACAGAGTGATAGACTGAAGTGCAATATAAATGAATGCATAGTAAAATTGAGCTAGGAAGAGTTCTGGGTGCAGCCCTATAAAGTTAGTGCACGTCATTCATACCAAAGTCTGACCCAGGCCGTAGCACCAGCTGAGAACACTTCAGAACAGATTTCCCACTGAAAGTCAAGATACATTGACAGACTATTTTATTTGTGGATGCTACAGATCCACTGGTTCCTAGGAACACACATTTTGGACATTGCTTTGTCTATTGGAGCTTCTACCAATAAGGCAAAGATAAAACCAATAAGAAACTCAAATAAGTCAGCCAGGTACTAGATTATAGGTAAGAGTATTTCAGTATGTAAAAGCCTATTTTGGTATTTTTATCTACACGTGCCATATGTGATTCATCTTCATGTAGAGTTGTCTTTTACTTTATATCTGCCTAGCATCTTTTCTTTAAAGAATTGTGCCCACCTGGTAGGGCTATCATACAACTGATACAGTGCTGGTCATCTGACAAGCTCCACTGACATGGCACTTGGTCATCTGACTCAAGCTAGCCAATCGGAGTACTGTTGCCCTTAAAAGAGTGCTTGGTTAATGAGTGGTCATATGACTGCAACAGGGCCAATTAGAGTCTTTTCATGGGCTGAAATGGCTGGAGAAAAAGAAAGAGGAAAGGAGAGAGGAGAGGGAGAGAGAGAGAGAAAAGGAGAGAGAGATTGATTTGTTCAGAGAGAGATTGATTTATTTATTCTCCTTCAGGGTCATCTTGCCATTGCATGTAGAAACCCTGACTTAACATAGCAGAAATCATAGCCAAGAGGTACAGAGAGAAATGGAATACTTATGACATCATTTGAACTTCTGGATCCAACCATGTCTGAAATTAACACCTGTGTTTTCCAGTTACATGAGCCGTACCTTCTCCTTTCTATTTAACCTATTTTGATATGAGTTTTTGCCATTGATTTATTCACTCAAAAAAACTAAAAGACTATGGTTGTGGTTTGAACATGCATACACACACATATACACAAACATATATATATATATATACATATACACATATGAGCTGAATTAAATAAAATAGAACTGACTTGACAAAATGAATCTGTTTTAGAGAAAAGAGCATATTGTGTGTATGTAATGTACCTATGCCTTCTATGTCATGTATTAACACAGGTATTTGAAAATGAATGGCATTTATTCCAGCAAAACTGTAATGAGGTGTCATGGTACAGTGGGAAGAACATTCTACTGGGAGTTAGAAGGGACATGATCTGCTGAATAGCTACAGTGAATATGTTTTACTTTTTTCTTTTTTTTTTTTGCTGAGGAAGATTTGCCCTGACCTAACATCTGTGGCTAATCTTCCTCTATTTGGTATGTGAGTTGCCAACACAGCATGGCTGATGAGTGGTGTAGGTCCGCACCAGGGAACCAAACCCAGGTTGCTGAAACAGAGCATGCTGAACTTAACCACTAAGCCACCAGGCTGTCCCCTGTTTTACTTTTAAAATCAGAAAAGGAATGAAGGCAGTTCCATTTTGGAAGTGAATCAAGGTAGGTCTGGGTTCTAGTTTCAATTCTGCCACAAGCTGGCTCTATGATTACAGTTTCCTCCTTTGTAAAATGAATGGGCTGGAGCAGTGGCTTTCACATTAGACTCTGATGAATCCTAGGTGTTTTATGGAGCACACTGAGGGGTGAAATGTGAGATGGGGGCAACATAGTAGGGCTTCCATACCCTTCCACACTACTTTCTAAATAAGAAGAGCTCTAAATATATTTCTCTTATCTACTAAGCTTGAATATCAGCTTTCAACTGAAGGGTTTCTGTGGATTCAAATTTTGGGAGAAAATGTTTAAAACCATTGGGATTGATGATCCATAAATCCCTTTTGTTTTTAACATTCTTTGAAGTTAATCTTGAAACTAAATTTTCTACCAGAAATGCAGTACCCTACTCACAGAAAATAACAATTTTCTGTAATTGCTTTTACTTAATCCAAGCCTGTTGGTCACATTTGAATACTCAGAATCTCTACCTTTATGAAGTATGGTATATAGAAGTTAAAAAATAAAACTTAGTTTGAGAGTTCAAATTAGTGTTTTAGATACTCAGATTCAGAACACTTAAGGACTAGAGAGAGCACGAACCCAGTTATATTTGTGACATAAAAGATAAAGTAAAAAACCAGATAAAGATGACTAAAGATCAATGACTTATGTTTTTCTAAAATATGTATGTTTTTCATAAGACACATAGAAATCTTCAGCCTCTTAGCCACTAGAAAATGAACTAAACACAGATGATGAGTGTTTATAAACTAGTAAAAGAGTTTTTTGTTTGTTTTATTTCTATCATTTCCAGTAAACACTGTCTCTATGTCTACTCTGTCCTACACACCATGGCACATGACTGTAATATATAAAGGGCCATGACATGTTCCCCATCTAGTTAATAACAGGCATGACCTTAAACATAAATACAGGTGCAAATGGTAAGTGTCCAGAGATGAAATTTTCTATATGCGAACAAGAGCATAGCTCATTTAGCACCTGGCTAGCTAAAGTTTCAAATGATTTAAGTTCTACCCTAAAATCTTATTTTACTTTTGGTGGAGTGGAGAGGTGAATTATTTTTATTGGAGGATGTTTAGTATACTACAATGATAAGGCATCAGAAGTACTAGCCTTTTGCCTTACCCAACTCTCTCCAGCCGTTCACATTTTTAAAGGGACTAAAAATAAGAAAAATACAGTTAGGAAAAAATATTTCCTTCAACTCTGCTTACTTTGGATTCCCTTGTTATTTTGTTTATCCAAATGGAAGAGTTGTGGGAGAAGATATCTAGCTCTTGAGCATTCTGAAGATGGAACAGTTATCAATTTTGTTCTACTTTTCTGAGCTCTCTTCCTTCTTCCTCCAGCATTTCCTACATCAAACATCATAGTTCACCTAGGGAAAGGTACAGCATATTGCACCAGAGGAGTCAATGGGCTAAGTCTTTTTCTTTTACCAGGCAGAGCTGGTGTCTTCTAACATGAGGGTTTTCATTCAAATCTCAGCTCTGATAACCTAAAGGTCTTGTACACACAAGTAACCAAACAGATATAAATGAGGTCTTTTAATTAGATGTCTAGATTTCCATTGGCTTACTTGGCTGACTCAGCTTTAGATGATGAAAAATCACTTTAACCCTCTCTGATAAAATGCCCCTTGCCCTGGTATGCGGATGCTTGTGTGAATCACCAGGAAAGGTAATAAGGAGCCCCTACTGATCCACCTGCTGAGGAATGGCTGGCTTGCCACAACCACTTGGGGTTCTCCATGAGTCCCCCATTCCTGGCTGAGCACAGCCATTCTGTGATTTATGTTACATAGCAGTGCCTCCAGGCAGAAAATGCTGCCAATAATTACTCAGTATGGAGGACCAGGAAAATGTAAAGGCCTTCTTTGGGTTTTTCTCTGCCTCTCTTTTCCCTTCCCTCTCCTCTGTTTCCATCACCCTCACTTTCTCCTCTCCCCTTCTCTCTTGCCTAATTCTTTCCAGCAGAGTTGTGAAGGTAGAAAAACAAGAGCTGCTGTGAATTCTTCTCTTTTCCTTCTCTCAAATCAAAGCACAAAGTTGGAAAAACATACAAAAAATCTTCTTTAAAGAGGTAATGCAAATACTCATGAAATTTTAATAGTTAAGAAAACTTGAGCGCTAATGAATAGGTTGTTTCAAAATCTGAGAGAAGGGATCTCTAAAAAGTAGAGATTATTTTTTTTTAAAAACTCATCCACTCATTTCAAAAAATTTTAATGCCTTTAATATCCAAGGCACTAGGCTATGAGAGATATCCAAATAAAAAATAAAATACCACAATAAAAATAATGAATTTGTAACATTTAGAAGTTTGCTTTCTAGTAGACAAGAATATATAGGAGACATGAGACTACTCAGTCTCACATTATAAGGGAAATGTAAGTGTCAAGAATAGAGTCAGGAGGGACTGGCCGCATGGCCTAGTGGTTAAAGCTCTGCATGCTCTGCTTTGGTGGCCTGGGTTCACCAGTTTGGATCCCATGCTGTGTCAGCGACCCACATATAAATAGAGGATGATTGGTACAGGTGTTAGCTCAGGGCTAGTCTTCCTCAAACAAAAAAAAGAGGGAGCTTGGCAGTGGATGTTAGCCCAGGATGAATCTTTCTCAGCAAAAAAAATAAATAAATAAATAAAGAATAGAGTCAGGAACTAGGAGAGGGCCTGGACACTTAGCATAGGTACTTTATTGTATTTCATTTAGTAATGCTTATTATATTCTCACAAGAACTTTTTAATATTTATATTTCTATTTTGCAGATGAGTAAACAGAAGCTCTCCTATATTAAATGTGTAGCTAGTAATTAGCAGAGTCAGGATTTGAATCCAGGTCTCTTTGCTCCAAAGCCCATGCTCTTTCTAGCACATTACACAGAAAAAAGAACCATGCATAATTCACTCAATGGAATATGATTCAAAATGAAAATTATGTAATTAACTACAATAAACTGCTAAGGTCCCTTTTCTTCAGGGGGTTGAGGGCACAGCCTTTCATGGCCAGGGCTTAATTTTCCTCCAAGCACAGATGTGGTGCTTGTGTTATACAGTCCAACGTGTAGCGAGAGGCAGTCAGGTGGTGGTGATAAGTACATTGTTATTACCTCATGTCCTTCAGGTCTTTGCTCAAATGTCACCTTAGCAGGGAGGGGTTCTTGGTCACACTACTGAAAATTGCAAACACCTCCACATACACCTCCAACACTCCTTATCCTCTTCCCTCCTTTTTTCACATAGCGCTCTCACTATCAGACATACAGTGCATTTTCTGGTTTGTCTTCTTTGTTGGCTGTCTTCTTTTCTGGAACCTAAGTTCCACGAGGGGAGAGTTTTGTTTTTTCTTAATCGTTTATACTCACTGTTCTATCCTCAGCATCTAGAAGGCATATACAAGATTTTAAACAAATATTTATTGAATGTATTAACCTTTCCTAATTTTAGGCAGCATGGTATAGTAGAAAGAGTTCAAGGATATTATTCCTTTTTCCATAACATATTTTATTTGTTCTTCTCAACAAACAATGTGGCTGTGTGAAATAAAGACACTGACCCAAAACAAATGACAGTAGTTCCTTCTGAGGAGGAAACTGGGTCTGGAAATTGTGGTCAAGGGAGCTTCCACTTTCTCTGTGTTGTTTGAAAATTTTATAAGAGGGCCAGCCTGGTGGCGTAGTGGTTAAGTTCGGTGCACTCTGCTTCGGTGGCCCGGGTTTGCAGATTCAGATCCCAGGCACAGACCTACACCACTCGTCAGCCAGTCTATGGCAGTCACCCATATACAAAATAGAGGAAGACCGGCACAGATGTTAGCTCAGGGCTAATCTTCCTCAAGCAAAAAAAAAGGACGAAGATTGATGGCAGATGTTAGCAGGGCAAATCTTCCTCAGTAAAAAAAGAGAAAATTTTGTAAGAAAAATATATTCATAAACTACATATAAAATTTTTAAAAAAATAAGTAAAACCAAGGCAATGAGATGGAATCAGCTTCAGTACTGTTACTCCTGTTTTCCCTAATGAAATTTGCATAGAACTTTCTAACATGCTTTGCATAAGATTGGTGCTAAATGAATCAATGAATAAAAGATTTTTTCAGTCAATAATAACAAAACAGTTGTGTGTGAACCACAAAACAACGTTAGAATTAAAAAATACAAGAGCAAGAAACATTGTGATAAGGGATTTGTTGGGATATAACATACTACGAATATTTTTATATAGCCCTTCCAGAAAATTCAAATGACATAAATACAGTCTCATTTATTCTCCAAAGCCCAAGATATAGGGAAAGCCTTGTGTCACTGCTTTTCCCTTTCAGAGGTCAATGAAATAGTAATCACAATAACAGTGATAATACTAATAATACTAATAGCTAACTCTTATTAAGTTCTTATACTATATGAGGCATTGTACAAACCATATATACATATATATGCAAAATATATATGTATGTGTTTATCTACATCTATCTCTCTATCATTTATCTAATTTGATTTCTAAAATAATTCTAGATTTCTTGGATCTGAGATTTGTGTGTTTCATTAATTTTGGAAAATTCTTGACCATTATCACTTCAAATATTTTGTCTGCCTTACTTCTGTCTCTTTTCCTTCTGAGATTTTACCATTTCATGGTCTTACACAGATCTAGGATGCTTTGTTCCATGTTTTTTCACTCTTTATTTTCTGTATGTGTTCATTTTGGATAATTCCTATGATCTGTCTTATTGTTCACTGATTCTTTTCTCAGTTGTGTCTAGTCTACTGATAAGATCATCAAATTAGTTCTTTACTCTGATGTGGTTTCCATTTCTAATATTTCTCTTTGGGTCTTTCTTATAGGTTCCATCTTTCTGTTGAAATTCTTCATCTCTTTATGCATGTTGCTGATCTTTCCCATTAAATCGCTTAGCATATTTATCATAGTATTGAAGTCTTTTTGGATATTTCTTATATTTGAGTCATCTCTGGGTTTGTTTCTATTGACTATGTTGTCTCTTAATGATGAATTCTATTGTCTTGCTTATATTGCCCCATAATATTTTATCACATACCAAAAACTGTGCGTAACAGAATAAAGACTGAGATAAATAATGTATCTGCATTTAGATAAAGGCCCATCTCTTTCACTTCTGGGCTGTTAATGTCAAGGATTGGGTCAATCTAGTTTATAGTGGATCTGAATTTGGGTTTTGTTGCTTTAGTTTACTACAGTACATCACTGAGGATAAATTCTCCCCCTGATACAACGGCATGCCTTGGCCTTAATGTAAGGTCTGGAGTGCAAGCAGGCTTTTCTCAGTTTTTCTGCTCTGATCATGCTTAGCCAAGATTTGTATTCTTTCTCCTTGGAATTGAGAGGATGGATCTCAGCTCTCCTGCCTTTCCCTTAATTGTAGATGGCCATTGACTTACACTCTGTGTGAAGCTCAAAGTGCAGAGGGTTTGTATGTTTGGCTTATTCCTCGGACATAGACTGGGCCTGTGCAAGTGCACCAGAATCTTTTGCAGCTGGTGGTTAGACTATAGCTGCCTGGTGTGTGGTATGAAGCCTGAAATGCCTCCTCCCAAACAACTCAAGGACCTTCGATTGTTTACACAAACATCTCCTAATTTTTATAATTTCCTTGGTGTCATTATGTTGTATTACATAGTTCTCTCTTATTTTTAATTCCCAAATTAGACATCATTTTTAATTCAATGTCTATTTAGAATTACTGAAACATTTGCTAATGTCTTTGTATTCCTGTATTTTTACTTCTTATATTTTACTCCTTCCTTCCAGGTTTACATTTTCTATTATTGAAAAACATTTTCCACCCAAGAGATCTATCAGTGAGGTATGTGAGTGCTATATCCTTGCAGTCTTTATTGGTTTGAAAATATTTTTATTTCGTCCTCAATCTTGAATAAATGTTTTTACCTGGGTTGATTTCTAGGTAGCTGACAGTTATTTTCCCTCAACTCTTTAAAATAATTATTCCATTATTTCCTGGAATCTACTGTTACTGAAGGTCTTCAATCAGCCTTTGTGTTTCATTTGCAGGCAATCTGCTTTCACTATGGATTTTTTGATTTTTTTTTTCCTTTGTCTTCCATGTGTTTCAGTTGTGTAATAACATATCTGGACTTGTAAATATTTTTATTCTTGGTATTTTTGACTGAATAAGATTCTTTAATCTACAATTTACATTTCAAGTTCTGAAAAAATTTTTCAGACCCAATTAAATGTATATCTCTCCTCAATTCTTTCTATTCTCTCCTGAAACTCCTATTAGATGTGTTTTGCAATTTATTCAACCTTTTGTGTCTCATAACATTTTATTTTTCAGATGTTCCATATGTTTACCAACCTAAGATTCACCCTTGGTGATTTATTTTGATCTATCTTCTAATTCTTTAACACTACTTCTGCCGTGTCTTAGAACTTAACTCTTTCATGGAAGATTTTTTTTTTTTTTTAATGTGCCTTTCTTTTTTCATCATATCCTGTTCTTGCCTAATGGATAACTTGTTTGAAAATTTAAGCTTACTAATTTTAAAATCCTTTTTATATTATTCTATAATCCTACTTCATCAAGTGTAATCCTCCTATACATTGGACTTCCACATTATATTTAATGACATCAAATTTTTTCATGAGCTTTATATAGTTTAAATCTATGAACTCATCTTGAATGAAAACTATCACCTTAAAGAAGAAGCCCCAGGTTGAAGATACCCCCCATGGAGTAATCTCATGATTGTTTTTGCTAGAGATATACGATAATCATTGGTCTTGAGTGTATTTTTTATGTACATTTGAATGAACAATGTCAAAACATGGCAATCCCAAGCCCAATATCTATTTATTTTTTAATTGTTTCTGAGTTTGAAAATAAAAAAGACCTGTGCAGGTATTGGTAGGTTTCTAGTCTCAGATCCAGATGTTATTCAGAACTAGTTCTATTCTGGGTCCCAGGACAAGGAGACGGAATCACTCCAGAGCCATTGCTCATAGCGACAGCTCTTTCCTGGCTCCTAGCTTTATGTGGAGATCAGTCCCAGCAATTCCACTCTGCACAGAGGCTCACACTTTACTTAGTTCCAACTGTCACTTTGACATTGAAGTCTTGGCATGTAACAGAACCAGTTCTGCTACTACTGTGAACTTCTACTTGTAACTTCTGTTCACCTCAATGTGTTTTCTCTTAATTTTTAGCATCTGGAGAATAACCTGTTAGTTAAGACTCCCAAACATATCTTTTCCTGATGAATGTCTTGGATTAACTTGAAAAATTCCATCTTAGACATATGTGTTTAGCTTTGTGCCATTTGTGGAGAATTGTCAAGGAATAAGAACATTCCTATCATTTTTCTATTTAGCCCAAGGAGTGAGACAGGACATATAACATCAAGAGTGGTTTTATAGTTTTATTAACAGCCACTATTTTCACTTCTCTTATCTAATTAAATAAAAATGGTATAAGATCACAAATAATATGTTTTTTTTAAATACAGAGATCATAAAATAGGATTTATTCTATCATGGTGCATCGATAATAACTTGTGTGTATGTGTGTATGTGAGTTTACACAGACGTATCTACTATATTTACATTATGCCAACACAGCTACTTTTTTAGCTTTTATTTTTGAATTAAATATAAGTATACTATAGTTATCCACGAGATTTTCAAAAAATTTATTTTAGAAAAATATATTCTTACTTCAATAAGGTAATTGTTCAAATTATTTCCGGAAATTATTTTTGCAAATGACTCCTAAGATCTTGGTACCTTGGTACTAAGGCAACAGATATTTATTCACCAAGACTGAATCCCAACGTTAATTATTGAAGAGTGTGACTGAGCAGGGTAATACTGTGTTCAGTAAAGAAATAAAACAAAACAAACATTCATAAAGTAGTAAAAATTCTTCTCTTGTTGTTCATAAACTTATCAGTAAACAAGAAGTTCTCCGAAAAGGTGAAAAGATTACAATATTTGAAGAAGAGTATACCATTTAAATAGAGTGGAATATTTTGAAAGATAAAAAATATTTTAATTTATAAACAACTCAGATTGTTTATAAATTAATTTCATTATTTATTATCACTCCTTGTATCTGTACATGTTCATGTGTACAAATAACCACCTTGAAATTAGAGTATAGTTGTGTAATTTAGTCTAAACGTTAAATCTGGATATCCATTTATGGTGTCCTGATCTTTGGATTTGGCAAACTATATTAAGCATTTTACAACTGAAATTACTACACAGTTTCTAGAACTCCTTCTGAATTATAGACGGTACAATTCTTGTGGTTTTTTACCCAGTTAAGTTGCTGGAACACACTGAAGAGGTAAAACACACAAAACTTAGCCTAAGCCATTTTACAAAAATGAGAAAAAGAGATTGTCCTCATCCATTGTTAAAGGCAACTCAATTCATATCATGTTTCCAAAGAATTGACTCATCAATTCCACAGGCAGAATAAACAGAATAGTTGTGTATCCTGCTCTGAGAAAGTCCAACATTGCATTGAAAACATGAATGCAAAATCAAAGATCAACTAGGAAATGAAAATGTTTTAAATAATGTCAGTTTATGAAAAAAATCAAATACATATTAACTTTAATATCGACCTTCCAGTAGGTGTCTGTTGCAAAGAAAAAAGTAATAATAAGCTTTTTTCTTCAGAAGGTGTGGCATCCTATCAAAACTATTACGTTTCTTCTAATGCCCCTTCTCTCCAAGCATCTAATTTCACCCCATACTTTTAAGCATCCTTTAATCTACAGTTTTTTTTTTTTTTTTGCTTTTTGCTGTTCCTTTGGCAAAATTCTAGATAAATACAATAAATGAGTGCTGATGTAGAGGAGTAAATCAATGAATTATAGTCATATTTTCTTCCTTTTTTTTTTTGGTGAGGAAGGTCAGCCCTGAGCTAACATCCATGTCAGTCCTCCTCTTTTTGTCAAGGAAGATGCCATCTTCCTCCACTTTGTGTGGGACACTGCCACAGCATGGCCTGACAAGCGGTGCATCAGTGCACACCCGGGATCAGAACCTGGGCCGCCAGCAGCAAAGCGTGCGCACTTAATCACTATGCCACAGGGCCGGCCCCATGTTTTCTTCCTTTTTAGGGTTTGGTCTCAGAAGAAGAAGGTTCTAATGAAAATCAATAATTTGGTAAAGTAAACTTCACTAATAATTTTTAGAGGGATAACCTTCTCCTCTTCAATATCATAAGCATTTGGCATTTCCTATACAAGATAAATATGAAAACTTTCAGAAACATAGAAAATGCATTTGTACCTTTTTTCTGCTATGGAGATCCAGGTTGATGAGTTATTTAAAATATTTTTCTTAATATGAAAACTGGTAAGGAATAGCCCAGATGTGGCTAACATGTTTTTAGAGTAGATAAAATAAAAACTAACAATAATATCTAATATTATTTGAGCACCCAGTATATGTCAGGTAATGTGATAAGGACTTTGGATTATATTTTCTCTCAATGTCTACATATGCACACATATATATACACATAACTAAAAGAATGTTGCTGTTACATTCTCTTTTTACAGACAAAGAAAATCAATCACAAAAGATAACATAATTTGCACCAAGTCACATAGCTAGTAAATAAGTCAGACTGGAATATCATTCATATATTCTTACCTTAGAACCTATGCTCTTAAGCCACTATGTGCTAAATCTTTATGGCTAAGTTTGGGGTTTTGGCTGGTCCTTAGTCTAATATTCTAAATGTCAGGTTCAAGGTAATATAAAATAATAATAGTAAAATATTAAAAAAATTTTTACCATGTATGAGCTGGTTTTTCAGATGCACATTTACCTGAAGTCTAAGAACAGGATTCAGCAACAGCACCTTGTCAGATATTACTTACAAGATGACACTTCCAAAAAAAGAAATGTCTTCTGTAGATGGGTGGATAGCATTCAATTTGGAATTTGTGACCGAGCCAGGGAAGAATTCTGTGAATAGCTGTTCACTAGGACAAAAAGTGGGTCCAAACTATGCCCACGCCAAGCCAAATAAGAGAGATAATGATGATTAAAAAACAATTAGCTTTAAATAGCATTTATGATATTTTATTATTTCAGGAGATATTAATACCTCAAAGAGAGTCATATCTTTATTTTTTTTGGAATTAACTATATACTCAGTTTTGTTTTCTATATCTGGTTGATATTTGTGATAATTGCTATTTGCTGTAGCTGTTTAGGCAATCAAAATGCTATTCCAAAGGCCTAAACTGTACTAGTAAGTGATATTTGGAATAAATGCAGACTAGCCATGTGGAACACCCTCACATTCAGCACTGTTAGCATGAACTAGTTTTCTTATCATCATCAAGTCATTTGTCTACTCCATTACTCAAATAAGGACTGTAGTACCTAACACCACACATTACGCAGGTACACAGAGAACAAACCTAGCAAGAACTTTGTCTAAGCAACGTCTCCAGATGGCCATTTCCCTGCCAACTCAAGTTAAATACTCCCAAGAGAACTGTTCACTATCTTTTCATATTCCTCCTCTGTGCCCAAGGAGGCAGCATGTTAGGAAAACAAGCAAACAAACAAATAAACAAAAATGACTTCTGGAATCAGACAGACCTGAGTTTGTATCATAGCATTACTACATATTAGCTGTGTGAACTTGGGTGAATTATTTAATCTTTTCTGTCTCCATTATCTCATCTGTAATAGGGCTGATAATATTGACTCTAGAAGGTTTGTGTGATGTTTATAGATGGTGAATGTGAGTGTCAGGTACCTATAGTATGTTCTTCAAAATGGGAGCTATTGCATTATCACAACACTCCACGCCACTGTAGTGGAAACAGGCTTATGAGAAATCTTAGGTTCACTTTTAAACCCCTTATTGTTTTTCTGATACAATTTGAATATTTCTGCCAGATTTTATAGTCTTCATCTGCTAAAAATATTGCCCCATCCTCTTCATCCATTAGAATTGTAATCTGGATAACTTCTTTCTGATCCTGTTTTCCAGAAACTGCCTTCTAAACAACCTACTTCAGATTATCTTTTCCATCACTGAAGATCCTGCCCATCAATTTTACCAAATTCATACCTTTTAACCTTAAGAAACTTTCAATCTCACAGGGAATAAAGACTAAAATTCTCACCAACTACCTTTAAAATTCTTTATATGACGTCCTCACCCTAACATATCTCCTCCTAATCACCCACCACTCTCAGTTCCTAAGATCACTTCATTTCCACGTAGTGATTGTCTGTTTTATCCAACTTTTGTTTCCTTCAAACCTTTGTATTCTTTTCCTCCCAAACCCTCCCCCATCCTATATCTGAACTTTCAAACAACTGTGGAAATCCCACCTGTTCCAGGAACCCTGTGATATTACTATTAGAAAGAGAAGCCTTAGCTGAATTCCTATCTGCCTTAGTAGAGCAATTCTTACCTTCTTAAGTCCTCCTCAACTTAGGGAAAAGCATCAGTAACTCCCTTCAATATACAAATCTCACAATTCCCTCTTTAGGCTTCAACTTGACTAAATATATTCCTTTAATGTTTTCCCTTCTATCTGTGTATGATGCCTTAATATCTGAGCTTGTACCCTCCTAGAGAGCATAAAATGTGTCTGCCTCAAATGGCAGCCCATGCAGAGAGATGCTTCAAAAATATAACTGATGTTGATGAAGAGAGAGATGAACAAAAATGTGGTATTACTGGCTAACTTGCAAATACAAAACCCTAAAATTCTAATTTTACGCAAACCAATTCTACCATCCCATGCCCAGAGGCACTCAAGAAGCAAGGCTGTACAGCTTACACACACTGCTGTGAAATGCAGACCTCATACAGGAGCCGAGGTATATAAATATGCAAATCATAGATGTATACAGACACAGCCTTCCAATAGAGAACACCAGCTGTCACAGGCAGCAAAATCACTCCGAGGACTTGGCACTGGTGAATTGGCAAATACCCCCTGGTTGTTGTTGCCCCATCAATCATGGGCCATTTGGCCAGAATGAATTCTTGAACAGGTTTTCTCCTCCTTTTAACTCAGTTTAACTCAAAGAACTTTTTTTAAGGTGATGAAATGCGCTGCTATATAATTTGATCTGAGTCGGATGCGGGGAGTTTATTGTTCTCTGGACATATCCTTTCCTGTATCTCACCATTTAAAAAAGTCTACACTTCCCCCTCCATCCTGCATCAAACAAAACAAAATAAAAACATTGAGCTAATGTTTTGTTTCTCTTTATTCAAGAACTATTAGGAAAGATTCTGCTGGGGTATGGATGATGGACAATGTGCAGAGTTTAATAGTTTGTTCTTTTTTTTTTTTTTCAGAGACTATTGAAGACTATTAGCCCAGAAAACTCTAGACCTTCAAGTTATCACAAGTGATTATGAAATATAAGTGAAATAGGCAAGAGGATGAAAAGATAGAGTGAATACTGCAAACCTGTGGTACCCCCCAAGTCTATGAAAACTCCAGTTTAATGGGGGAATGAATAAGAAATTTACTTCTCAACAAACAACGAAGAATAGTTTACAACCATAGAGGCATTCTGAGAGAAGTAAATAAAACATCGATTTTAAATAGCAGTATTATCCAGCAGAGAGCAGATCAATGAAAGTTGCATAGGTTTTCAGATGCTTCAGGATATTAAAGAACAATCCCATTTCCCCCCTCTATAAACCATTCCATCCAGAAGGATAATTTAAAATGTGCCATAAATCATTATCTGCTCAGCAACCAATCAGCATTTAGAAAAGTTATATCTACCCCTCTTCTGCCTTTAGAACCATCTAACATGCTCTCCTTTTTGTTAAATCATAAGCCTGGTAGATTTCTTCTGACTGGATATGTGGTAGAAAATAATAAGTTTTCTTTCAGATTTAATATTTTCTCATTGTAGAAAATACCAGAAGAGAAAACTGATATTTTTTTTGGAAAGCTTAAAGTACTCAATAATTATTAGTTGGATGATGTTCATTACACCCTTGTAAAGAAGTCGATGAGATTTATTGCTGTTTCAAAGATAGAGGGAACAGGGTACAGACAATTACAAAGATTTGCTTCTTTCATACAAAGGTGGAGTGATGAAAAATCACAGGGAATAAAGACTAGGATTTTCATCAACTGTCAACATTCTCTATGATTCCAGCCTCCACTGTGAAACAGGATGTTACTCTCCTGTGAACCTGGATGTTACTGTTAGAAAGTAAGACTATTAATCCAGTACCAAGTGTTTTCTGAATCTTCTATTTTCCGTGTGGTTTCAAAGAGAAACAAGGCAGAGTCTGTGCATGCTGGCAGCTTATACTCTTAGAGGGTAATAAGATGTATATTCAAATAGCCATGTTATAAAGTGGAATGTGATATGTGTTCAGAGAGAGATAAAGTGCTTCTAGTGTAGAGAAGAGAGAGCTTGCTTATGGAAGGTAAGGTCGAATAAGCCATGTTAGAGTAACCATGCTACATAGAGTGTGCCGGATGATTTTTTAAAACCTCAATGGGAACATGTTACTCCCCTGATTAAAATCTTCAATTGATTCTCATCACACTTGGAATACCCAAATATACCTCCAAAAAATAAAGCAAAATAAAACCATAACATAGGTGCAAGGCTCTGTGTACCTTTGCAGCCTCTTCTTGTTTCCCATTCCTCCTTACTCACCATGTTCCAGCTTACTGGCCACATCCCTAATTCTGCCTGTAATCCTCTCTCTCACACTCCATGCCTGGCTAAGTCTACTTTCAGAACTTTGGGGAAGAGTTTGATTATCCAGGATATAGAGTATTTACATAAGAAGAAGTTAGTTTGGAACAATATGTTGGGGAAAAATCACCAGAACTAGACTATTCTGTGTGTAGTTGTGAAAGGTTGAAAGTTTTTGAGACAAGGAATGTTAATATCAGAGCTATATTTCACAAATATCTGGAAGTGATAATCAGGCCATTTTAGAATACAGAAAGATGGGAGCTAGAGATACCACTTTTCTTGGAAAAATATGAGAAAGAGGCAACGAGGGCCAAAATTAGAGAATGTAAGAAAGCGTGATTCACAAAAATGTGTGACTAATTGAGTGGAAAAGCTAGATAGGATGGAGAAGTTAGAAATAACCCTGCTTTCAGGGAGATCAGTTGTGCCATAATCAGAAATAAGAAAATCAGAAGGAAGAGGAAGAGATGCTTTGGAGGGAAAGATTAATTTTGATTTGAGTGTGATAAACATGAAGTGGCTGGCAGATAGAAAGAAATGTTTATAAGGTATTTCTGGACTAGGATCCTCCACCCCCCAAAGAAAAAGGGCAAGGCTGGCAATGGAGACTTGGAATCAAACTATATAGATGTTACGTTAAAGATGAGGTCATCAGTGGACGAAATCTGAAAAGGAAGAAGCAAGGAGAGCTCTGATGAAACATACAGAAATAAGATCATACAACTAAAGGATTTCAAGTTGATATAGTCTGAGAGACACAAAGAACACTAAAAGAGGGCATTATTTCAAGAAATAAGGAGGAAATAAATTGCAAGAAAAAAAAGGGAATTGTTAGAAGTGTGCCTAAGGAGAAATCAAAGAGAATGGCAGGAAAAGACTGGCTCATTAAAAAGGAAGGGGCAGTGGCAGGTTGTATATACAGAATAGGAAAAGATTAGGAAAAGCTGTTTTAGGCAAGTGAGTTGAAAGTCAGCCAGTGATGAATGGAGAAATTTCCAAAAAGCATGAGGACTCAGCTGAAGTTAGCATGACTTTGTAGGGTGCTCAATAAAATGTTATGATATTCCATTTCCTAGCAACCTTTAGATGAGAGGGAGAAAAGGAATATTGGAGCTACTCACAGCTGGGGACTGGAGAGGTCAAAACAAGATAAGATCAAATAGACTTGAATTTAGGCAGCCAGTAAGGAGGCCACTGAAATGTCAGACTATGGGCTCTAGCTTGGGTAAACAGGCCAATGAAGCCAGTACGTGGTTAAAGCAGCATCCAAGAAATCCAGAAAAAAGAGTTTTTTATCTGGTTTTGTTTTTTGTTTTGAAATCAGGATGAAACTTAGAAATTTTACGCAGGAAATTATTTATTCTACAATTTTACTTGAGTTGAGGGAATTGACAAGGTTCTACTCACTCAAAACGTCTGTCTTTGTTCCTCCTTCCCAAGACTTTGTAATTTGTGTGTGTGTATAGCATTATCTTTATAATATCACTTGAGCAAGAATATGTCTTTGCAAGGTGTAAGAAATTAAGGTCACATCATTTTAAGAATAGACCATTTTGTGAATTTGTTTCCACCATGGGAAAAAAAAGAAGATAGAAAAACACTCAGGTAAGAGAATGATGGAGGATTGAAGTAGGAAAAATTAAAATAAAATGGAAGTAGAAGGCACAAAAGAGAAATTTTGCTCTCTAAAAATTTTTCTGAAAGTCTGTCCTTTCAATAATCATGAGTTTATTTTAACAATTTTAAGCTATCCTCCAGATATAATACATATATACACACACACAAACACACACACAACAAAATTTGGAAACTAAATAACATAGAATTTTACCCAGAAAGACAACATTCAAAAAACTATTGTAAAAACTATTCTGGCATATTTCACCCTCTCTTTTTTTCTGATGAGTGTATGTGGAATGCATATGATGTGAATGTACATTTAGCATAGTTTAGAAAATTGAGGTTATAGATTATACTGTTTTGTAACCTGCCACTTCATTTAACCATATATTGCACATATTTTTTCATGTAATAAAATGTTTTATAAAGCACGCTAATTAATGCGTATAATAAGTCATATAACTCAGCGTTTTTAGTTGGAAGAAACAGAAAACATCTCTGGCTGTCTTGTGCAGAATAGGAATTCACTGCAACTCACAACATCACTGGGAAGCCCGCAAAACCAGATTCATGCCAAAACAGTCATAAGAGGGGGGCATGATTCTGCAGAGGAGATGACGTAGCTTTCACTGCTGCCAACATGGCCCTAGATCCAGGCCTTAGTGAAACATCAGTGAGTCAACATTTCCAGTATAAACTCACTGCTACAGGTGCCACCAACTACCTGAAAAGATTCTCTTTGGTGCTGAGTTTCTTGTATCAATAATATGTGCTAATAATCCTGAGTCTGGGGCAGATGCATTGGAGTTTCAAGGCCTGGATCTCACGTCCAACCCCTAGTTTCGAGGGTGTCTGGATTTTATGTCAACTTCGACAATGGGTGGTAATGTCTGCATGCCAACAATACTGAAAGGAGGGAAATTCCTAAACATGGGGAAGAGTTCTGAATGTTGAGCAGGCACTCTAACGTCCATTATAATCGTATTTCTTCTTATAAAATGACCGCAATTTAACTTCCTCATTCTTTATTTGGAATATTTGGGGTATTTTCCGTAATTTTCTTTAGAAATAATTCTGTGATGACCACTTTGTACAAAAATCTGTGTTTTCATTTCAGAGAATTTTCTTTCTACACATTCATTGAAGTGGAGTTACTAGGTCAAATGATACAAAGATATTTTAAAACTTTATAAACATCCCTACATTACCCTAGCAAAGTTTCCATTAATTTACACTCTCAACAGGGAGATATGAAAGTGTCAGTTTTCCTACTGACTTGCCAATTCTGGCTAGCCACATTTTGTTAACTCTTTCCCAGTATTATTGGTTTAAAAAATAACAATTTATTACTGCTTTACTTGACATTTCCTTGATTATTAGTGAGGTTTTAACAGTTTTCCATGTGTTTGCTGCTTCCACAGATCCTTTTCTAAGTTGGCAATTTATGTCCGACAAATTTTAGTCATATTTTCTGTGTTAATTTTTTTCTCTCTTTATTGATCTGATGAAATCTACTCATATGCCAATGACATTAAGGCTTTATCTGTTACATATTTTTTTTAAATCACTTTATCACTTCTCTTACTTTTAGATATTAATATATGTGGATTCAAATTTATTCATTTTTTCTTTATGCTTTTTTACTTGTTTTTATGCTATGAAAGCCTTCCTCATTCTGTTGAGATATATATTTATTGACGGTTCTCTCAGCCTTTTTTTCTTTATTTTCTACTTTTAAATCTTGAAGAGATCTGGTATTAATGTTCATGAGTGGTTGTTTACTAAAAATGTAATTTTATTTTTCTTTAATTAAGTATTCACAACCATCTGTTGAATAATCATACTTTACCCATGATTTTAAATATTCCTGGATCATATGTCCTAATTATATGTGGTAGTGTTTCACGCATTTCATTTATACCCACAGACTTGGTCATTCTTACATCAAAAATACACTGTTTTGATAATTTTATCTTTATAAAATATGTTAGTATCTAGCAGTACAGTAGAAGTCTTCCTGGCCCAATAAAATAATTTTAAAAAATTTATTAGCTATTTATGTCCACCTATTCTCCATAATTAACTTAATAAATTTAACATATTTTCAATCAAAAATCTCCCAAAGTAATTTTTAGATACATAAAAAAATTCTGTACCTTGGGGAAAACTGTCATCTTTACATTATTTGTGTTGTCATTCAAGAATTAAGTATTTCCCTTCCATTAAAAAAACAACATAAAACAAAAAAAGACAAAACAGCTCTTTTCTTTTATTTTTCCATGTAAAATGATATTGATTTCTGCATTTAGCTTCTCCATATTGCTTATTTAATCTATTCTTAAATGTTTTTATATTGTTGAAGTTTTGTCAATGGCCATTTTATAGTACATTTTATGTGTTTATAATAACCAAATGTAAAAAGTATTAATTTTATATATTTCTTCAGACAACTGGAGAACTTATTAAATTGTTATTAGTGCTAATTTTTTGTCTTTAATTTATGAGAGTTTTTTTTAGTTATTAATCATTTTAGCTGAAAATATTGTTTCTTTCTTCTTTTCCTGTAATTAAATCTTTTTGTTTTATTTTCTTGTCCCATTGCATTGACTAGGACCTCCAGAATAATGTTAAATAATAATAATGAGTGGTGGTATCCTTGCCTTATTTCTGAACTAATTACTGTTGAGGCTATCCATCTTTTTCATGTTAAAAAAAATCATCTATATTTAGTTCACTAAATTTGTGAGTATTTAAAAAGATCAAGAATAGAGGTTGGTTGAATTATATGTATTTTTGTTGTTATAAAATGGTTATAACTATTTTAATTAGTTATTTTTTGTTGGTTATTCATGATTTTTCTCCTTTGACTTTTTGATGTTTTATATTTTATTCATATATTTCTTTATAATGAATTATGCTGAAAAAAATTCTGCTTGATTATGCTATATTTAATATTTAGTTGGATTTTATTCACTAGTATTTAACCCTGATACCTACCTTAAGTATTATTGTGTCTGTTTTACTTTTATTTTGAAATAATTTCAAATTTACAGAAAAATTGCAAAAATAATACAAAGAACTCCCATGCACTCTTCACCCAGAGACTCCATTCAAGTTTCATCAATTGTCCCAATAATGTCTTTTCTAGCAAAATGGTCCAATGTAAGATCATGTATTATACCCAGTTATCACACGTCTCTATTCCCTTTCAATATAGGGCAGTTCCTCTCACTCTCCTGACTTTCATTACCTTGAAATTTATGAAGAGTACAGGCCAGTCTTTCCATGGAATGTCCTTCCATTTGAGTGTGCCCAATGTCTTCTTATGATTAGATTCAGGTTTTGATAGAAATATCGCAGAAGTGATGCTGTATTCCGCTTATCGCATCCTATCATTTGGCACATGATGCCAATTTGTCCCATTGCTCGTAGTGTTAACTTTGAAAGGTGTCAGCTAAATTTCTCTCCTTTTTTCTTTTTTATTTTTTTTTCCCTTTGTACTTAATAAGTAGTTTGTGGGGAGCTACTTTGAGATTATGTAAAAATCTCAGTCCTTATTTCACTTTCACCTACTAGTTTTAGAATCCATTGATGTTTCTTGCCTGAATTAATTATTTCTGCAACGGTTGCCAAATGATAATTTTCAACTCCCTTATTCCTTCTACATTTATTAGTCGGCATTCTATTACAAGGAAGAGCTTTATATTCTATTTAATAACTATTGTTTAATTTATACCAGTATAATATGTTGTTATTCTTTATTTCTGATACCCAAATTGTTCCAGAATTTGCCAGTGGAAGTCCCTTTCAAGCTGACTTCCGTGTACTTTTGGCATGCCTCATTTTTCTCTGAGGACTTCTATACTTTAGGACACAAAAGATGCTCCAAGCTCATATTATACCTTCCTTGCTCCAGTCCTGGAATCATCTATTTCTCCAAGTAAACTTAGTTCCTTTTAGTGGAGAGCTATAGTTTAAAACCAACTTCTGGATGCAAGGTATGCTCCTTGCTACTGGAATGTAAGTATTCCAAGGCCCTCTTAATGGGCAAGGCTATACAAGCACACTGACATCCATATTTCTATCTATCTATCTATCTATCTATCTATCTATCTATCTACCTATCTATCTATCTATCCACCTGTCTATCTTCTCTTAAAACTCATGAATAAATGCTAATAACTCCAATTTTAATCCAACACCACAGAGTTCATTTTAGCTTTTCCCCTTTCATATTTATACTGCTCCAACAGTGAGAAACTGGTTATCATTATCCTCAATATATTTACTAACTTTCTCAATTCTCTGGAATGTAGCCAGAGGTCCTAACCCTCCGTGACTGCCCTGGGCCCTGTAGTGGTTGCATCCCACTCAGAAACCCTCCTTGGCTAGGCCTTGGCACAGCCTGGCTGCTTTCTCACTACACTCCAGCTTGCCTAATAGATTTTTGACTAAAAAGAAGGAAAAGGGTCTTATTGTGTTATGTATACTTTGTCACTGAGGTAGACCTAGGACTTGAGAAATTTTAAAGGCAACCCAAATCATCTTGTCAAAAATAAATGTTACCTATTTATAGAAAACTTTAGTGTGTGTGTATATATATATATATACACACTATTATATATATATACTATTATATATATATATATATATAGAAAAAATATATAAATATATATGCCATCGTTCCTGACGTTTAAATATATGAATTCAAAAAGTTGCCTTTAGGGCTGGCCCAGTGGCGTAGTGGTTAAGTTTTCATGCTCCGCTTCGGCAGCCCAGGGTTTGCTGGTTTGGATCCCGGGTGCCGACCTACACACCGCTTGTCAAGCCATGCTGTGACAGTATCCCATGTACACAAAATAGAGTAAGATGGGCACAGATGTTAGCTCAGGACCAATCTTCCTCAAGCAAAAAGGGGAAGATTGGCAACAGATGTTAGCTTCCTATAAAAGTTCCCTTTAATATTTTCAAGAGTACACAGGTTTTTTTCTTTTTTTCCTGGCAACGTATAGAAAACATAAATGCTATAGTTGATGACAATTTATGATGGCTTATAGTACTATTTAAAAATATTTTAGAGGGTAGCTATCCTTATCTTAATAGGTAAAATCTCTGTGTAAAAACTAGCACATCTCTGAGTAGCCACATATTCATTATGTAAATATAAATAAAAATAACTTGTGGCACACACTAATTGTAGCTAAACTATCTAGCAGATGCCTATCCAACATGGAATAAATCCCTACCCCCAAATTCTTCCCAATCAGCATCAAAATTCTAACCATAAGGTATTAAAACCCCTATTGGTGTAAGGATTCAAGATTCGAATACAGCTGAACATTTATTGGTGTCTGTCTTCAAGTAGCTTCCTTCCTTTCATGGAGTCTGAGTTTTTACACTGAGCCACCTCTGGACACTAAAATAACTTTGTCTCTCTTCCTTATTTTTTGTCATCTTCAGGAAGGATAAGTGCAGGTTAGAGTAGAAAGTATGTGGGTAAATAGTTGATTTATTTTAAGAACTAAAAGATGGACTGCAGATACATATAGAGACTTAGAGATAGTAATTAATTATGAGTGGATGGCCTTAATTTAGATAAAACGTGAAGTCCTTCCTGCAAGAAGAATATCAAATTAAAACTGCTCGAGGTAATATTCCCAAATATTTTAGCCCCAAAGTTTCACCTCTTCCCATTACATTAGCTGTCTGATTGCTGATGTGGATAGTGATGTCTTTAAAGTGAACCTGACCTATTAATGGCCAGTCAAGGGGCTACTGTCTGAAAAATGAAGCCAAAGAGTAGGAAAATTAGTAGACTTCAGCATGTAAAATCCAAATGAGAAGTCCAGTGAATCATTAAGATTCTCAATAATCAAAAGAAGTAACCCTCAGCTCAAACCTAACTAAAGATTTTAAATTCTTTATATTACTACAACGCTTGAAAAATGTAAAGAGCTCCAGGCTAACTTCAATTAGAATGAAGTGATACATGCACCCCTGTGTTCATTGCAGCGTTATTCACAGTAGCCAAGACTTGGAAGCAACCTAAGTGCCCATCAAGGGATGAATGGATGAAGAAGACGTGGTATATATACACAATGGAATACCACTCAGCCACAAGAAGTGATGAAATCCAGCCATTTGTGACAACATGGATGGACATTGAGGGTATTAAGCTAAGTGAAATAAGTCAGAGGGAGAAGGTCAAATACCGTATGATCTCATTCATAAGTAGAAGATAAAAACAACAACAAACAAACACATAGAGATGGAGATTGGATTGGCGGTTATCAGAGGGAAGTGGGGAGGAGGAGGGGATTGGTGGTTACCAGAGGGGAAGTGGGGAGGGAGGAGGGCGAAAGAGATGACTTGGTACATGTGTGTGGTGATGGATTGTAATTAGTATTTGGGTGGTGAACATGATGTAATATATGCAGAAATAGAAGTATAATGATGTACACCTGAAATTTATACAATGTTATAGACCAATGTTGCCGCAATTAATTAATTAATTAATTAAAAAATAAGAATGCAGTAGCGAACCTTTTGTGTGAAATTCTGTTGGCAATGTTAAGATATTGAAAAAATAATCAATGCAACATGATGTTAATTAAGAAAGGGAAAGAAGAAGGATGGAAGGGAAGGGAGAATGAAAGAAGGAGTAAAAGAAGGAAAGAGGAGAGAGATTAAGGGAGGTAAAATGATACCTGCTTGGCGTTCTGGGTAATAGAATTGAGTCAGAATTAGGAATATTTAATAGGACCGTAAAATGCTTCTAAGAATTTAAATCCTAGAAACAACAAGTTCTAGACTAGTATTCATGAAAAAAATTAAACGTGTGCTTCCTAACATTTGAGTTTTCAATTGTTAAATTAAAAGAGAATCTACAGACATTGCAATTATAAGTCAATATGCATATTCTACGATTAATGAGACAGAGGAAATGTGGCTTATTAAGTGCGTAGATTTGGAAAGAAAGAGCAAACATGTTTGGTCTTACAAAGAGTCCCACTTTCATATTTCTCCCATAATTGTATTGGTTTAATTAAGGTAATTATGCAATAAATTTCTTACAAGTAATGGAGAGATTCTCACAACGCATGTATGTGACTTGAGTCATCGTGTGAGAAAAATTTCTGGGATTCTATCAATATTATAGTGAAATTTAAATATTTACTTAGAAGTAAATTTCAAAAACTCCAAAATGTTTTTTAAAAATTGTCTCCAATTTTAGTGCATGCAGATTTGGCCATTTCTAAAACAATATTAACCAAATTAGAATAGCATAAAAAAGGAGAAGACTCAACATAGAAATAAACACTTTAGTATGGCTAACGGACTCAAGAATAATGTAATAAATAAATTGAAAATATGATAAATGTTGTAAGGTATTGTGAATGACATATTTAAAAATAAGATTCACATTTAAAAACACTGTCATGTTCAGATGTCCTTTGTATTCACATACACATGGAGAAGCTTAATGTTACATTAAAAAAAAAAAACGTCGTTTTTGGAACCACTGTTCTCAGGGCTCAAGAACATGAGCTTAATCTCTTTTTGATGAGTACACAGGTTTATTTTATTCTATTTTTAATTTTTCAATTACAAGGCTCTAGTACCTGCTCCACAGAGTTTTAGACATAATTTGGTGCTGTGTCATGCAGGAAAATGAGCAGGCAGCAGCAGCAAATCCCTCTCACTGATTGCTTAGATCTCTAGAACAGTAGTTCTTGGTTTTTCACATGTATCTGCATCACTGGCAGAGCATAGTGTATCTGCAAATTTTGGCCACATTCCCAGGGGTTCTGATTCTATTGTTCTGGGAATGGTTCTCATTTTGACACGTATAATAAACCAAAATCTTGCCTTTGTTGCAGGTTATGCAAGAATCACATAAAGAGAAACATCACCTTAACAGATGTGACTCTCTCTGTGACATGAACAAAAAACGCAGGAAATCTTTGGAGAAGAAATGGACATTATTAATGGGAAGGAAGCCAGAGTACTCTGTTGATTTTATTGAAGTTAAGGGTGATGTTTTCTTAATCTTTTATCTTAGAATTTGTAAAAGAGGTGGCATGAAAACCAAAATATCTGGCTTTAGAAATGGGCCCCACCATTTATTAAGTATCTCAAATGCATGTTTATATTTGACTAGCCTTGGCTTCCACAGATGCAACATTTAATACCACTAATCACAAGTGATCCCAAAGGTCATTATTGATTTGTATATTTGCTGATGCAAAACTTTCACCTGTGTATCTCACGAGGAAGATGTGTGGAGATGTCATTTAGCTAAAGATTAGGTTTAGTGAACCATGTAGCATATATATTTCAACACAGGATATTTTGTGTGTAATGACTCTCATGAACTGATAAAAACTTACTTTCCTTCTGAAAAATAATCACCATAATAAGAGAGAAAACTTTGGAGATGTTGAAAAATCACTAACATGGTGGGAATATGTATAAAAGGAAAGAAGGCTTCCAGGGGAAATGGCATGTAGGAGAAACGTGAGGGTGCACAAATGCTTAAAAATTTATAAATTTGAGATTTGTGAAGTCTAGAGCAGTTTTTATGTCTCAATAATTTTTTTTTCTAGCTTTGATACCTGAAAATAGACAATTTGGGAAGAGAGAAGAAGATTTTATTTCCGCAGGACTAGGCTAGGTAAGCAGACTTGCAAGGCCTAAGATGTTATCATGAAAGTTAAGATATCTGTCAATCTACCTGTTCTCTGTCTCATGTCCAACAAGATTAGTTTTAGGAGTATTCGAGGGTGTAACACTACCTGAAATTGAATGAAATTATGAAGGATTATTTTCCCAGATGTTCTGAAGGTACACAATTCTTTTAAAGCAGTAGTTCTTAAAGTGTGGTCCCTGCCCCAGCAGCATGAGTGTCACCTAGGCATGTGTTAGAAATGCAAATTCTCAGGCCCTAGCTCCAGAACTATTTAATCAGAAATTCTGGGGAAGTGCCACCAATCTAAAATTTAACAAACCCTCTATGTGTTTCTGATGCACACTGCATTTTCTCCTCAAAGACATTTAATAAATGTAGCTGAGAACTTAAAAGTGATGCTGGTCTAAGAAGCCCTTTAGGATCCTAAAGAAGTAAAGCTGAAGACTGAATGCTAAGGAAAAGGAGAACTGAAGAAAATGGACTAGAGGGACCCGATATAAAAGCTGAAAGAGCCTACCGCAAGGTAACAGGCAATGAGTGGATGCTGCAGTTGTTAGACTCTGGGTAGCACCCCTAGGGCAAAAGTGAGCCTTCTGAGAGACACTAGAGCAGCAGCAGTATCATGGTTGTCATTGTCATCGTCGTCATCATCATCATCATCATCACCACCATCATCTTATTGGGTAAGAACACAAGATCTCCAGACACCAGGCTAGGGGCTTACATAGATAATCTAATTTAATCCTTAGGATAAATTTAGGAGGATTTAAAAATTTAATTTTATCTCTATTTTACACATGACAAAACTGAGCCTTAGAGAAATTAAGTGGTGTACCCCAAAATTTAAGTAGCAAGAAAGAAAACTGATATTTGAAGCAGGCAATATGACTGCAAAGCCTGCCTTCTTAACTGCTATTATTTAGTGATATATCATACCACCTTTGAGCTAAAAGTGGCCTCACCATTGGGTGAGGAAAACGAATACAGTATTTATTTAATGACTAGTTAAGTTGGATTTGCAGAAACCATAGAGGGTGAACAAGGCAGAATTTGAAAAATTCAACAGACCCTTATATTCTGAAGGCAGGTGCTGTGGGGTTGGAGGAAAGAGGGATGCCAGGCATATCTAGAAGCAGAAGCTTTGATATGGTGAAAACATGCAGAGTTGAGGCTTGGAGCATGAAGTAGTGTGAACAAACAGCATGAAGAGATGGAACCACTGACATAATCACAAAGTTGAACGTCCTGAGGGAAAGTGAATCAGCCATCTGGTGCGAGATATCAAATGCCAACATCCATATAATTGTCCAAAAAAATCCCCCTTCGTGACTCAGGCTGAAAGAGGAGACAATACTTTTTTCCTCTCCCTTACAAGTAGAGGCTTTGTTGCTCATTTTTTCTTTCAAAGCAATATGGTTAAAAAGAAAATACAATAATATCTTGATTCAAACAGATGTGGGTTTGAAACCCTGTCCTAAGCGAACAGGCAGCCTTTGGTAGGCTCCTTATTGTCTCTGAATTTTAAGATTTTGAATATTTATAATAAAGTTTTTAACACCTACTTAATAATAATATTATTAGAATCAAATGAGACAATGAACCAACAGTACCTGGCACTTAGTATTAAGTTAAATTTAATTTCACTTGTGCTGACACAGATTGGAGGTGTACACAATGCGATCTAACCTAGTTCTAGCTCTAACCCTCTCAGGATAGTCATGTTTGTAGCTAAAAAGCACAGAGATGAATAAGAAAAGAAAGAGAAGGGCTTTGGGCATTTGGTGCTAAGAGCTCAGACTTAAATATAAATCTGGCAGTTCTTAAAGTCATAAAAAATTTCCATTCCAGTAGAAAGTGCTTCAGATTTGATTCCTGGTCTGCCTGGCTCCAAACTGCTCCCTGAACTCTCTGTGTGATCTTGAACAAGTAACCTAAATTTAATAAACTTTTGTTTCCTCACCTAGAAAGTAAGGAATATAATACTCAGATTGCCCAACTTTGCTTGGTATAAGACAATACACATTTTCTAGTTGTGGTCTCTAGTGACTTTCCAATGACATTAAAGACTGTAAAGGTATTAAAATTGTGTAGGAATCTCATAATACAACATCGAGCTGGACATTAGATAAATCTGTTCTAAGTGGCCTTAAGAAAACTAGTTATCTCCCCTCCCCCTGCCACTGAATGAAGTATGATTTCTTTTGTTTTGAGGTGTGTGTGTGTGCGCGCGCTCGTGGTTGTGTTTTGAGGGAGGTGATAAATTAATCCATTTACATATTTACGCATCTGTAGTAATGTTTACACATTTAAGTGGGCTATCTTAGATCCAAGTCCTGGTGTTTTCTTGTAATGGAGCTCAAGTACTCTCTACTAAACTATAAGGAAAGCATTCTATGCTTTGACTGTGATAGGAACTTTGCGAGTCAGTAGACATGCCTTTTACAAGCAATAAAATGAAGCTGTCAGCCATCACAAATGGACCAAGATAGAGGTCACATGACTAAACCACCCTTGCACCAGGCAGTCTCTGATGTATTTTACTCCAGTTTCAATCTATTAGTCAGAGGAGTTGGGAGAGCAATAATTTAAACACTGCAATAATCAATTGCATAACACATTAATAGAGGCTACCATCAAACTTTGCCACACCACTGACTGCAGTGGAATCTTGACAGGAGCTCTAGGGCCATGCCTAATCTGCATTAAATTTACGCAAAATTGTAAATCAAGAATACATGAACATAGCCTTAATATTTGTTAGTGCTTAGATCTTTCCTAATAGATGGATTGAAACTGCTGGTGGTTTGACTTCGTTTGCAATAAAATTGTGCAGCTGATCAGCTTTGTTCTCATTCCGCGATTATGGGGAAAGGGACCCAAGAGAGCTATAGTTTGGGGGCATGGTTATGCCATTTAGGATTTTCATTCTGTGAAACCGTGACTCATATATGCTCTTGGAAACTCTAATCTAGAAGCAGATTGTCCCCAATGACTTTGCAGATCCTTGTCACTGGATTTGATCAGAAATAACTTGCCATTAGATGGAGATACAAACTACAAAGAAACCTGGCCAGCTGAGAGGCTGGCAAGGCCTCTGGAAATTTTTAGTTTTCCAAACAACATTTACTATCATAAAAACAGATAATTAGTGACATTCTTTAAGCTGAGGATACATAAAAATCAAACCTTCAGCAAAGCATCCAGTTCCTAACAGTGTGATAAAGTGGGCTTCACAAAGTTCTAAGCATTCTGTGTGTTCTTGTGTCCCCATTTCAACTTATCCCAACAGCTGTGGTCTTTACTGTGTGTTTTCACACTCAGGGCTAGGAGAAAACATTCTCACCAAGGGTACTGCTCACAGCGGCAAGACTCCTCTTTCTACATTCTCCTTAGTCCTCTCATTTTAAGTCTATTCTTTTAGAGAGAAAATAGATACTTAAATGCAATAATGTATTTGGAATTTTCTTTTCAGAAAGGATTTTGCAAATACGTTGTTCATCATGATTATTATCTGACTACCAGCTCTCTCACCCTTTTCTTACCTTGCACGATCAAGTAAACTTGAGAGGTCTTGGGCTCATGCTGTGTCTGAACCGAGCAAGTGTAGGAACCCTCATCATAGACATCCACTTTCTGGATTCGGAGGCTGTATTCCAGAGAATGGCGCTTCTCCAGCTCAACCCGGGGGTCCAGAGACCACTTGTCATGCCCAGCAAAAATGATGCCAGAACGGTTCAACCAGGCCACCTTTGAGTTCTTGTCTTCTACAATGCACCTGGCGGAGCAGAATAACAACATTAGAGCCTTAGCCATACATGCATCTGCAGTCATTCTCCACATGATTGGACCAATCAAGAAAAATAATTATATGCAGGGTGAATTATTACCATGCCATTGCTTAGAGTCCTAAGTATCGTCACTATTTCTCCTTTAAGATCTAATTACCATCCAATGGATGGATGTCATTATATTAGACTTAATTTAACAATCAGTATGAAAAATGCAGGCAAATAAAGTTAAATAGGTTAAAGTTAAATTCCCATGGATTATTTTCTTCCTGTCTAGGAAAAGGTCATTCACACAGAACTCCATCTGTTTAAGTAACTCTGAGAATTAGACGATTCATAACGTGGCACATTTACTCAGTTTTGAACTGTATTTATTCTTTCATAAGTCTTAAATTCTTGTGTGATGGTAGATTCAAGTTATGTTCCACTGCCGTAGGAATCAGACCAGATTTCAGAGTTTGCTTCTGATCCTTGTGAGTTTAGAATGCTTACTCCCAGGAGTGGAAAGTATGTGAGCAGGTCCAAGAGAAAGTAGAGAGGTATTGTGTCAAGGAAATCAAAGCTAATGTCATCTTGTCTAAGTCTGGTTCCAGCTGCTGAGGGCAGCAGGTTGTCTGCTGGTGAGACAGCTTGCTACCAGCACTTCTGGCATATTAGAATAAATTCAATTCTTCACGGGAAATGAAGAAACCAATTTTGTAGTTCCTACTCCAAGGAAGGGGAAGAAAAAATGTTTATTTGAATGACTACCTATTTTAGAAACCTAAAAGGGTCTCTTTCTGAAACTTGAAAGAAAGAGGCAAAGAACACAGATTAATGAAGAGGAGTAAACACTTCATGGTGAGTGCCGTTTTCTCTTTCAATTCCAGCAAGAATCTGGAAATGGAAAAATCAAGCAAAAAAACTTCTCTCTGTATCTCTTTGGCAAGATTTATGTCTGCTCCACAGGGAGATTGTCCTAGACCCTGTTCACAGCTGCAGAGCCAGCTGCTCAGTGCTCTGGGGCATGAGGGATGGACAGAAGGAGCCAGGAGCATGACAGTCAAACAATTAAAACACCCTGCTCCCCTGTATCTTCCAAACCGAGTCAAATCCAGTTCCTCTCTCAGGTCAAAACAGCCAAGAATAGAGATTCTACACCCATGTATAGGTAGAAAATGGATGCATAATCACCAGGTTGTCCACTGTAGGGATACAAAGGCCAACTCATCTCTTTTAAAAGAAGGAGAAGGAAAAATCTTTTAAAAATACCTTACCTATGGTACAAAATATTTCCTTATCCCATTATTTTCAGGTGAATTGTATATTTTATTTAGCATGAGAATTTTATTTAATTAGTTAGGTGCCACGAGATATAGGTCTTTCTTTTCTTCTCCACCTATTAATTTTTATAAACATAGGTAGATTAAGGTATTATTTAGTATCTCCATTACCCAATACGTATTTCTCTGCCATGCAGATATTGCTGAGATTAATTATATGCATTTGATAATTTAGAACTTCTCCATAGGGGAGAGCAAAGCTAACTTCATGGGTGCTTGTTGCTTCTTTCTAGACTCAACTTTACTTTTCCTGTTCTATCTTTCTGTGGTATCATTTCTCTGTCCTTCAGGGTGTTTGCAGCACTTCTCAGCTTAGAATCAATTACGAATTAAGTAATAGGCTATTTGCTGTCTTCTTCTAGATCACAAATGAAGTTGTCAATACAGATTTACTGCTTTTCTTTTCTACTGAGAAGAATGGAAATTTACCTCCAAAAATGCATTTTAAATCTCCTATCACATTTCTCCTTGCACTTTTCTCATCTATACAGCTCAACATAGCAGCAACCAGATATGCTCCATCATACAGAGGTACTTTGAATGCTGTTTAGTCCAGAATATGGCCCTAATATGTTCATTTTGGAAAAAAATACTATATAATATATTTTACATAAATATGGCCTATAAATCAAATAAAGACAGAGATTTTGCCTTATTCATTAAGGGACCTCCAAAAACTAATCTGATGTTAAAACCAGATTAAACCTGGTGAATGCCTGTTGTGTGAACTAACAGTGTCACACGCACAGACAGAGGACATATGCTTACCTATACTCCGCTGCCCCTATCCCAAGCCCTACAACACCCACAAGTGAATTGGGCAAATTTCCTTATTAGCACAAGATAGAGTTTCTAAGTCTGGTCTTTAGGGTCCTTCGGACATTTTAGCAATTTTTGTCCATGAAAAAGTTAAAATTATCACACAGATCATTATTCCAAATTATTCTCTGGGAGTGTTCAGATCTATCTTACCTAAAGAAGTAATTGACTATTTCAGGAAAACTGCCATACTCATAAAAATGCATCTACTGAAACAATGTATTATGTGAAAATTTTTCTATGACAATCTACATAACATCTTTTTTTCATATTGTGTTTCATCCATATCTAGTTTTTGAATTTATCTTTTACTTCCAAATAAGTAAAAGGTATATTAGAATACACACACTTACACATACACTCACACTTTTTACTAACACAGTATGGTTAGCCAACTCCAAGCACCAGAGCACAATCTATATTTTTAAAAAGGAAAACACTCCCTAGATATTTAAGGGTTCTTTTTTTATGCAGTCAGTAGCTCCAAAGTAAATGTATTGACTCTACAACTAGAAAATAATCTTTCTACAGTGTGACTAAAACTTTCATACTGAAAAATGAGCAAAAGAATAACACAATTTCAGAACTAATTTAAGAAATTTTAAAGTCTTGATTTAAGGTGGCAACTGATTTAAACCATAAGAAGTACACAAAAGAAAAAAGATGGTAAGAGTCAAAATAATAGTCTCAATTTGTAGAACTTATGTTTGCTAAATGAAAATAACCAATCACACAGGGTAGTCACAGAACTCTTAGCTATTCAGAAAAGAGGAAATGCTGATTAAATGCAGATGCTGCTTCCCAGCACTCACTGACTGGCCAGTAAGCATCATGAACTGGCATCTAGAAGGTAAGTTAGCTTAACTGTGCACTAGGCATACCTGTAGAGTAAATGAGAATTTTCATACCGTGCCATTATAGTATAATAATGAAGTATCCCCCGCCCAGGATGCTGCTTCAATACCAGGCAATCTAGCTCAAAACCGGATACCTAATGACTTTATCTTCAAAATCAGCCTTGGCTAAAGCAGGAAACGTGTGAAGAGATGTATTTTAAAAATCTGTAAGTGCTATGTGTTGTTTGGATTTAATAGACTGTTTCCTCCAGGAGCTCATCATGTTGCAAATCATTCCAGGATTTAGAAAGGACAGCACCCTAAAAAGAGCAGGTGTTGGTGCAAAGAGAGAGGGGCAGACAATGTTCCCCACTTTAGGTGGGATTTCTGGCAGGCAGCTGAGGACATGAGGATATAACACAAAGTGCCACCTCTCCAGGAAATCTTCTCTCATCAGCATCCCATCTTTTACTTGGCTCCTTCTTATGAGCTCATCAGACTCCACATTGCATTACAGTTATTTGTACTCATCTTTCCTCATAAGCTTATTAATGACAGTGACCCTCCCTATAATTCACCTGCGGAGCCCTCACAGCGCCTAGAAGCATAAACTCATCATGTACACATACAGTAGGCACTTCCTCAAGTGTGGAATAAATAAACTCAATTTAATTTAACAAATTGCTATAGGTCCATTATCAAATATTTGTTAGTTATCTAAGAGATGCAGAATGGATGGATAACCACTTTAACATTTCTTATGAAATAATTAAAAGTATTAGATACAAAGGAAAAATTTAAAGAGAATTGTTGGATATGGTATTAAAATGAAAGTGAAGGAGAGAAAAAAAAAAAAGTGCTCAGTGTTTCCACTATGCAGAAAGATCATCCCTGGGAACTAAATACCCCATATCACATGTGAAAAACAGCAAAAATAATGGGGCTGGCCTGGTGGCATAGTGGTTAAGTTCGCACGCTCCACTTCGGTGGTCCAGGGTTTGTGGGCTCGGATCCCCAGTGCGGACATACTCACTGCTCATCAAGCCATGCTGTGCTGGCATCCCATATACAAAATAGAAGAGGATTGGCTTGCATGTTAGCTCAAGGATAATCTTCAAGCATAAAGAGGAAGTTTGGCAACAGATGTTAGCTCAGGGCCAATCTTCCTCACCAAAAAAACAAAACAAAACAAAAACAGCAAAAATAAGCATAAAGCACTAGATAAATGTTTAGTGGGTTGCCCACTGTAACCATGAACCCACAAATATCAGGTGGGTTACTTACCTTAACTATGAACCTATGATTTTTTTAAAAATCAGTTTTAAAAAATTACAGGTGAGGCGAGCAAATAAATTTTTATCTTCTCTGTTCAGTATATTTCAATCCATAAAACTGTCACAAAAAATCAATGCACCCATAACACTCTCAAGCATTGGATCTCTGCAAACACTTTACATCAAGTATATTATGCACACTTATACAAACAGGTACATTGACAATTCCACTCATACTGCATAAGTCTGGGGATTATGCTTCCAAAACGATGAATATAATTGGAGGCAGAGAAGAAACGCTAAATTCAGTTTGTATCAATACATTACTTAATAACATATTTACTGACAGTATATCCATGATATAAGTGATACACATCTACCAGATATTAAGCCTGTTCAATTGCTACTAGATACATCTTTTCATATTTAACAAGCATTGCTGGCTGCTAAAAATATACCAACTTAGCATTAGATTTTATCCAAACTTTTCTCTATTTCTCAAGAGTATAAACTGGTATTTATTCATTGATAACAAATAAATACATTTTACTTAATCTTTCACCAATTAGCTATCCTCATACTTTTTAATTATAAAAACTAGGGGCAGTAGAACTGAATGGGTAAGAGAGACTTGTTTCTTAAATTAAGAAAGAACAGTTAGGTGAGTGGTTCTCAAGTTGGCGCAATCTGTGCTTCCAGACGACATTTGGTGATATCTGGAGACATTTTTTGGTTGTCACCACTGGAAGGGGGAGGTTGCTACTGGCATCTAGTGAGTAGAGGCCAAGGATGCTGCTAAACATCATATAATGTAAAGGATACCCTCCACAGCAAAGACATACCCCATCTAAAATGTTGACAGGGCCAAAGTCGAAAAATCCTGAGTTAGACCTTGGACTCTGGGTGTAAATATCTGGAAACACAGGGCAAACATCTACAGTACAATAGTGCTTCCATGAGCATATACTTCTTAATTTACAGGCACTTAATTGCCAAAGTCTTTGAATTATAAGTCAAGTTCATGACAGAAATACTACAATGAAGTCTAGTGATGCTCTGGTTATAAGTAGTTAATGAATCATGCCCCTTTGTTGTTTCATTTTAGTATCAAAATTATACATCAATATAAACTTGTACACTGTTGATGGTGAATGAGAAAGCTATAACTTGGTTGCTTCTTGATTTAATACTGGAGAAATCATTTAATGTTAGCGTTTTGGGTTTTTTCCCTGTATATAAATGGGTCCATAACACCCAGGACAGATAAGGGAGAATCAACTCAATTGGCGTAAAATTGATTTTTAAGGAAATTATTCGCCTTTAATCAAAGGAAAGCTATTTTATTTACTAGCCTTTATTATTTTTTCACATTATGATTCTCCTTCTTTCATAGGATGTGGGATGATTCAAGATGTGTATGTGAAGGAAGTTTTCAAGAATCTGTTGGGCCTTTATTTTGATTCTGTTTGCTTTGTAACTTTAACCCTACAAACAAAAACCTTAGCGAATCAGCAAAACTATCATAGAATCTAGAAGGAAAGATACTTGGTCTAATTAATGCTGTTCATTCCCAGTGTTAATGTGTGGAATCAGAAAAAGTTCTAAGCAGAGGATAGAATAAAGGATCATGGAAATATCCCAGATTCTCCTGAGTCAGAAGTCCTTAGTCTGACTTTATCGTATTATTTTAAGTATAATGAATTCCAACCACACATACGCAAACACATTAAAAAAATAAATACTAAATTTAAAGAGCTTTGAATTATTAATCATTTTGGGTCATCTCTGCTTCATTACCATGTTCTAAGATTAAACTGAGCAAGAAATAAGAGAATTGGGGATTCACTGCTGCCTTAGGTGCTTCTGCTAGCCTTGCCTACAACAAGAAGCTTCAGCTCTCTGGCTGCCTTGCTCCCATCTCTACTTCTTTCTAGACTTGACTTCTGGCTTTGACCCTGCCTACTCTCTTGGTCTCATTCTCTTGTTCTTGTGCATATCTGCTTTCTTAATCTTGATCCTCTTGAATCAGAAAGTGGTCTTAGTTTGATGATGACTTATTTTTCTAGATTCATATTGAATTGTAGTCCAATTAACACCAAGACAGCATTTACATGGTATGATCATCTCCCCTCACCCTGGTTCCTTTGCACACATTCATGTACAGGTGCCTGCCTGCACACGTGTATATGCACACACACAGAAGTCATGATGGATTTTCAGGGGAGGGTGAGAACACAGAGGTAGTAAACCATAGGAAGCAGATTCATGTGAATCTATTACTAGTCACAATGATTCAGGACTCTGTACACTGCGGATGGAGTGTCAGGGTAAAAGGCATACTATTTAGTTCCTGAAGATAATTGATTTTAGTTCTGGTCTTCAGCCTATTTCCTATTGGAACACAGGTCAATCACTTAGCCTTTCTGAATCTTAGTTTTTTCATAAGTAAAATGAGGCTAATGATACTTGACCTAACCTCTTAGAACTACTCTTAGGGTAGTTCTATGAATCAAACGAGATGATGCAAATGGAAACATTTCATAAGCTGTAAAACAATATCTATGCTTATACTCATACTTCTCATGGTAGAGTATGGTAGACAAGAAGCAAATAGTCATATACAGGGATGACTATAAAGGAAAAACACTGATTGCCCTAAGTCATTCAAAAAGTTTATTTCCTTATAGAGTGTGATGACACCCAGTAAATATGTATTATTACCTAGACTCTCTGATCAATCACATATTTCTTTAAATTCTCAATTCGCATTAGTTATTTACATGTGCTATACTGACAAAGCACCCTTTCTGTGAATGGGTTGCTCCCTAATAGAATGATTCATCACCTATTAGAGCAAAAAAGAATCCACAATGGCAAATGGTAAAGCCAGGACAGTCTGTGTCATCCCTGGAGCAATGAAAACTCCTCCCTAGACATGCTTCTGTCTCGTACCATCAATAGGGAGCACCTTGTCCATCTATATCTGCATTCTTATGCAAGTGTATAGATGACATACGTTTTGCTGTATTTTCAGGTTCATCTTCTTGAAGAAGCAGAATAAGTGCACATCCATGCAGACGGTACAGGAGAGAAGAATGGCATGCAGAGAAGGAGCAGAACCACCAAATTAAGTGATGAGGACATCTCAACAAACACTTAACTTTAGGACAGTTAGTGCTCCTCTTGGTGTCACATCAATTGTATCATCTCTACATTCACATAGAAGAAATAAACAGAAAAAATTCTAGAAGCCAGAAATTCTAAAAAGAGAACTGATTTCTATCCCAGTCACAGCTGGAGTTAGGATCCATCCCAGGAACATTCATAAGTGGTTGAAAACAGCTTTTCTAGGTTCTTTCCAAGAGTCTCGATCAGTTTAGAAAATAAATCCTCATCTTAATCACACCATAACTCAAGATTCTCCATTTTCTTGTCAATGGTGAAGTGGAAAAGTCATGGGTTCCATAGTTCAGTAGCTTTAGGCAAGTTACTTAGCAAAGACAGGCAGCATGGTGGGGTGGTTATGGGTTCAGGCTGAGAAGCCAGTTTCCTACTCTGCATTCTAGCTCCGTCACATACTCTGTGATCTTGGGACATTTGCTTAACCTCTCTGTGCCTGGGTTTCCTCATCTGTAAAATGAAGACTATAATAGTATCTATTTCAATGGGCAGTTGTAATGTTTAAATTGGTTAATTTTAAACACATAGAACAGTGCCTAGCCCTCAATGTGTCCACTATTACTGAAGAGCTTCAGTGTTTGTCTTCCTCAAACAGAAATAATAACTACCTTCTCATATGCTTGTAATTATTAAACAGGCTAAAGTATTTAGAGTACCTAGGAGCTTTGGAAGAACCTAATAAATTTTGTCTCCATCACTTGTCATAATTTGAATCTTGGACATTCTGTAGAAATACCGTTTCTGGGCTAAATCCAACAACCTCCAGATATTGTTTAATCTAATTCCTTGCATATTAACAGGCATCTCCAGGGAAACCTCCTTTTAGGGGCCTGGGTTCTCTTGCATCTGATACCCCTCTGGTCCCTCTGGTTCCTCTGGTCCCCTTGCTCAGTAGTTGGTCCTCTAAAGCCAGTAAATGTTAAATTGGAAGCAGGGTGATGTGGGATAGTTATAGTGCAGCAGTGTAAATTAAGGCTCTAACACCATCTCTGGAACATTTTTAAAGGATTTTTGGCATATTGGACATAGGCAGTTCAGGCCTTAAATGTCTCACCACTTTCAGTCAGATCCAGTTAGAGCCCACACATGGCTCTCTTCAGGGCAGCCTGAACAGAGGACAACAACTGGTCCATGCTGTACTTTGTGATCTGCTGAGATCTGCTTGACAGAAGTGGGGTTCCTCCTCTATCTGAAGATGCATACTCTATGATTTGTGGGCTGTTGGGGTACAAGAAGAAGGCCCTTCCTTTTCCTTCTCAGTGCATGAGTGGTAACTATATTCTCATCAAAGTAGCAAGAATGTACAACCTTTCTTCTCCTTTGAATTAAGGATTCTCCTCTTTCCTCTCTTCTCAGTTGAGTGAGGATGAGAAACCATTTTAAATCTTGCTTTCGTTTTGATTCTTGCTATGAGTTTCCATTCTGTGTGAAAAACCTCTCTCATTTAGAAGGGAAAAAAATTTGCCTTGAGTTGTGCCTTTGAAAAAGTAAAATTACTTTTGGAATCCTGGCTCAAATTTCTAGTTAAAACTTTCACTCACTGTGCAGTTAAAAACAATTCCACAGGTATTAAAAGAAAATTTTGTTACCTTCTGAGTCATTACAAAGTAAATATCAAAAGTATGCTAAGTTCTAGAAAGAAAAAATTGTGCTCTATACCATGTACAGTTTACTCTTTATTTCATTTCAGCAGTAAGGAGAAATAAAAGTGCTTACAATAAATTATAATGCACTTAGTATAAACATTCTGTTGTATGAGACATGGCTATAAAGCCAGGAGACTGTTTTCCATAAGTCTCACTTGAAAACCCAGCCCCTTACTTTATAGTCTTATCATATACAGTATTATGTAAATGTTATCATTGGAGCAGAACCATGTTATAATACGACTCATCAATGCATCCATTTAGATACAATTTGGATGAAATTATGCCCCCTAAGACATGACAATTAATACATACAGCATGTGTGATGTAACAGAGTTAACGTATAGTAAATAAATAAATAAATAAATAAATAGGTAATGCGACTATCACGGCTACCATTAGAAAAATGTTCTGCTGTCTAGTTTGCCTTCACTGATAGAGGTAGAGGTAAAAGGAAGGCATATAAAATAAACAGCGAACATTATTTTTTAAATGTACTTTGTGGATGCAAATGTGAAATAGGAAACTTTAGTAGCTGCAAATCGAAGGAGCACATATTACCAAACAGATTCATCTTAGGCAAAGGCAATGGTCCCCTCCCCCAGCTGACAAGAAGCCGACAGACCACTGATGAATGCTTATAAGTCACAGAACAGTTCTCACATGGAGAATTATAATCATAGGGATTTTTCTGACTTCCATGTTTGTTTTTCCATCACCCACTTTCCACCTACCACACCTCCCATGTTTCCTATATCCCAAATTATTTTTTTCCCAGTACTTTCTTCCAAAGGGTATTGGTATGAGGAGTACTTCATTCTTGTGTGACAACCCAGTTTTGTGTTTTTCTTCTTTGTCTCCTCACCACTTTTTTTCCTCACCTAAATCTTTCCTTGAAGGCCTGTCTTGAACACATCAACAATCAGGACTTGAATGGGACTTGGAATGAAGTGATCCAAAAGAGCTTCAGAAGTTACTGAGAGAATAGAGATGAATGCAAGAGCTGATAAGTTTGAGAAGAAAGCCCTTCTGGAGAGCTCTTGTAAGGAACTGAGCCTACTTGAACTGGAGAATGATACCTGAGACTACAATCCCCAATTTACAGAAAGCACTGACCCTGAGAGGGCCATAGTGATGAGAGAAAGTAACTGGAGTCTGGACTTGGGAGAGGGAGAAAGTCAATCACCTCTTATACTACTACAACCACCATATAACTTAACTCTGGGATTTCACAACCAGCCTGAGTTAAAGAGGGAGTTGCAGATACTTCAAGGTGAAGGTCACACTCTGAGTTCTAAGAAGACCCCTATGATTCAAATGCACCATCTCTTTAGCCTGAGAGCATTTGTACTCCACTTCCACCTTCTCTGTCCCCAGGGCACTCTAGCTTTGAGAATGTATTACAGAAGAGGCATCTTCTCTCGAAGTGACTCTCAAAATATGGTTGTTAAATGAAAAGACAGGAAAAGAGCTAAATCTAAGTGGAGATTAATAAGGCATTGTTTTGAAATTGTTCCTCTATTTTTCTAGATTACTTATCACCATTTATGGTCAAGACCTTTTAACATGGCACCAGGGAC